>NW_015166439.1:86468-114491 GCF_001447785.1 Gekko japonicus | reverse complement strand
ACATAGAGTACTCCCTACCTCTGGAGGTTGTGGGCTCACCTGTACTTCAGCCTCTCTCTCTTGCCCAAGAGAGCAGGGAAACTTCCACTCATTCCCCAGTCCAGCCGACTGTGGAGTGGCTGAATTTCTGCTGCTCCCAGGAACGAAGACTGCTTTGGGACAGTCCCTGTTTTCCCGCACTTTTTGGCCTTGGGGCAGCTGGGAACTGTAGGCCAGTAGATGAGGAAGCCCCATTCAACTCAGTGAGTGATACCCCTGCAGGCCCCTCTCTGGAACTACAGCTCAATTACACCTGATGGGGGAACATTTTAAATAAAGAACCACAGCCATCTGCAAGGCTCTCCCAAAGGCTGAAGAATGGTCGGTCGGCAGGCAAACAGCCACGGCTGCTCCTCCGCTGATCTTGTCCTGACGGCTGAAGAAGGCTCATCAGGCAAATGGCTGCTCAACTGCTGAGGTAAACTGTTTGGATTGGAGTTTTGGCAGGAGCTGGCTCTGTGGGTGAGACTCAGGCACACCTTCTGATGGGCAGTTCAGGCAGCCAACTGATTTTGGCAAGCATAGAATGTTGCCATGCAAAAACACATTGATATATAAGGACAGGATTCCACACTCCATGCTACTTTCACTTTCTCTGACCATCAGATTTTATTGTACCTTCTGCATAGATTTATGGCTGTTTTATGGCCATTCGGGTGACTTTCCAGTCAGTACGGCATTGCCCAGAGGTATTCGAATGTGGTTTTGAACTGCACTTTTCCCTCCCAGTTGAGAAAATGCAGAGCAAATGCTAGATGCAGAATCGCCCCCAGATACCTATGGATGGGGAGAAGATCTGAACCAGGGGCAGCATGAGTCAGGTAAAGCACTCTCTTTAGTGTAGGGCAAAGTACCGGAGGAGAGAGTGTTTCCAGATGGTCTCCCCTTCCAGGCAATGAGCAGCACTGGGCCGGGAGCTGTTCCTGTTGGCAGCAGTGGATAGGCCTCGCAAGAATGGGTTTAAATTAAGGGCGGGAAAAAGGTACTGGGTGGATATTAAGGGGGGGGGGAAGAGTTGTGCGACAGTGGAATCAGCCGCCTAGGGAGGTGGTGAGCTCCCCCTCATTGGCAGTCTATAAGCAGCGTCTGGACAAACACTTGACAGGGATGCTCAAGGCGGATCCTGCATTGAGCAGGGGGTTGGACTAGATGGCCTACACGGCCCCTTCCGTGATTCTATGATTCTCTGAAGTATCAGGAAGGCTAGTGCCTCAGGTGCCTTCACCATGCTCCCTGGGACCCATGCGAGCTTTCAGTGCTCCCTTGAAAATGTTCAGCTTGCAAACATGACCCTGAGAGAGAACAGGTCATGGCCTTGGGGGAAGGAGGGGGACACGTTCACTCAATAGCTGCAGAATGTATTTGGAACACCAGAAAATACTTTCAACACAGCATGTGTTCACATGATCACTAAGAGATACCCTGCGTATATGTGTGTGTGTGTGCAGGGAATATGCTCCGCCTCACACATACAGGCACAAATGTGAAGAGGTTAAGAACAGGGTTGCCAGCTACAGGTTGGGAAGTTCCTGGAGATTTGGGGGCGGAGCCAGGGGAGGGACCTCAGAAGGGTATAATGCCAAAGAGTCCACCGACCAAGGCAACCATTTTCTCCAGGGCAACTGATCTCTGTCGTCTGGAGACCAGTTGTAATTCTGGGAGATTGGCAACCATAGTTAAGAAGGACCACTTTTCGCTGCCAATGCTACTGACATATTTATTACTGCAAATAACTGCATTCAGTTGGCTATTAAATGGCTGCCCTTAGTCATAGGGGGCACTGCACGTACAAAGCCTGATTAACTACCCTCAGAGCAGAAAATGAATGTGTGAACGCACAGCTCAACTTATCTGGTTTGTTTTTCTTTTACATCCAGGGGTGAAAATAAGTCCATAAGGGCAGGTCTGGAGTACTGCTAAGGAAGTGACTAAAGTGTACCTCCCATTTTCTGCTTCAACCGCCCCCCTCGTGAGTCAGTACCAGTAAGTGATAGTTTGCATCTTGAAATCCTCGACAGTTGGCTTTTCCAGAAGACTGGCATATGTCAAATCAGTCTGAACCACAGTTCCGCATGCACCAGACAGAGACATAAAGTCAGGCCAACTGGGCTGAGGTTTCTTCTCTACCCTGGCCCCCAACATTTGTTGTGTTGCAGCCAAAGAATCAGACTGCCTGGTGATTTGGGAGATGGGGTTTAAATCTCACTCCTACCATTAACTTACTCGATTGCCTTTGGCAAGCCACTCTCCTTCAGCCTCAGAAATCATATGGATCAGCTCACTTGCTTGAGCCACCTGAACGCCATTTAGTCTGCAAGGACCTGAAACCACACTACTCCTTGTGCAGTGAGGCCCGGGTTGCCTGCACTAATAGTGGGTGAGGCTAATGGATTTATGGGCATGCATCACTGCAGGGGTTCTGAAAGGGTGTTTTTTTTGGGCTAAAACCACCTACTTCTAGTGCAAGGTGTACCACCAATCCCCAACCCCACCTTAGGAAATGTTGGGGAATGGGCCCTAGGAGGCTAGAGTTCTCCCCTGCTTCCCAGGTGTAGACAGGGAGGAAGCAGAGTGTACTCCACCTCTCATTCATTTGCTCCAAGCCACACCCATATGGGCAGGCCTTAAGTGCACAAAAAACAGCAGCAGAGGGATGGCAGAACCCATTGACGGTCCTTGCGTAAGACCACTCTGACTGATGGGGGTCTTCTGGGTGGCACTGCAATGCTATGCTTAGTAAAACCCAGCACATACCTGTCCAGCACAGCTGCTATGCTGGCACATGGTAGGGCATGATGTGCTCTTCTTGTACACCACACAATGTCAGAACATACCTCATCCCTTTTACGAGTGGCAGGGTATTGGTATGTCTGTCACTTCTGATACAAACAGTTCCTTACGCCAAACATCTATAAAATCCCTTATTGGGGTAAAAATACAGCCTCAATGCGCCCTCCTCTGCTTTCGCTCTCTTCCCTCTCCCCACTGCAGTGTTCGGCTATGAGCGACGCTGTTGGCCGCCCCCACACTCTGCAGCAAAGGGACTGTGCATTACAGAAGCTGAATTGCAAAGCAAAGGAGCTCCATCGTGCGCACTCCAGGCTGGCTATATTTAGCCACTGGGTTGCTGTTTTTAGCTTCTTGATTCAGAACCCAAATTAGCAGGAAAGAGGTGAAGGGAAAGATGCCCAAGCAGGTTTCTAGACCTGAGGCGGAGGGGGGAGACTTTTGGAAGCACTGGCATTATGAGTAGTTCTGCAGTCATCAACCCAAGCCCCCCCCCCAGCCCTTCTGCCCTTCCCCTCCCCAAATCCACAGAGGGAGCTACAAGGGCAATGAATCACTATCACATTGCTTTCTGATTCACTGAAATTTAGGGTAATCTGGAAGCACATCAGACCTCCCGTCTGCCAGACCCTCCTCTTGGCAAGGACTCCCCCCTGCCATACTTAAACACACACGCACACTTTGAACTACAGAGCAGGGTTTTATTTATTTTTTTAAGGGACAGACTTAACCGATGTTCATTTCAGCCAAGGATTAGCCCCGCAACCTTCCCGGAGTTGAACCCAGGATGAACTCTGAGACATGTCAAGCGATAAAGAATCATGCCTCTGATCATGTATAGAGTGTATGTCTTTCCTGCCCCACTAAATAAATGCAGACTGGGATTTAAAGTGCGGGGCTTTCTACTCCAGACAAGATTGAGCCCTCTCTCGGATTAGCAGAGAACCACTATGGACTACCAACTCTCCCTTCCTTTCTGATATTTCAGTCAATAACACAGAATTCACTGGTCAAGGTTCCATGTGAGCCCCATTCTAAAGGCAGCGTGCAGGAAACACAGGCTTATACAGGAAATAGAAATACTAATTAAAAAACAAATGACTGGTGATTAAAAACTCCAGTTCTTCACAGCTTTTTTCTGTCACCCAGCACAATCCAGTGTTTTTTTAAGTCTTGCAAATGTCCTAATTTTGCTTGTGTTTGGAGTTTGGCAGACCTCCCAAGCAGGGATCCCCAATCTTTTTGAGCCTGCGGGCTCTGGGGGATTTTGAGAATGGGTAGCGCCCCTGTAAGGCAAAAATCAAGGTTTCCCTTGCTCGAAAGCTAGTTGAATTCAATTCTAGGGGGTGGTGCTCATCTCCGTTTCCAAACTGAAGAGCCAGCACTGTCTGAAGACTTCTCTGTGGTCATGTGGCCGGCATGACTAAACACCAAGGCACACAGAACGCTGTTACCTTCCCAATGAAGTGGTACCTATTTATCTACTTGTAATTTCTTGCTTTCAAACTGCTAGGTTGGCAGGAGCTGGGGCCAGAGACGGGAGCTCACTCTGTCATGCAGCACTAGGGTCTCGAACTGCCAAGCTACCAACCTTTCAGTCTGCAACTCAGCATCTTAACCTCTGAGCCACTGCAGAGCCACCTGTAGGCAGCGCTAAATCCAAAGTGGCTGCTGCAGGAGGCAGAGCCAAATGCAACGCCTCCCTCCTCGCTTTGCAAAAGAATCCTATGGCAACCACACTGAACACATGAAACTGCCTTATTCAGAGTTTGACCACCAGTCTATCAAGGTTAATATTATCTGTGCTTTGGTTAGAAGCAAAGTCTAGCTCCTAGGAGGGCACCAAGGCTAGAGAAGGAGAAGGTGGGCTTCTGCTTCTAAACACTTTCCTACAACACGGCCCCCTCTCTTCTTTGCAAAAGAGAGCTCATGGCTGCAGCTGGTCAGGCCTGAAGGGGGAATGGAACCACACACTGGCTAAGGAAAGCTCAAGGGACTAACAGGTCCCCCTGCCCCTCCAATGGCCGCACCTGCTATTACAGCTGTGGGAAACCCTTTCATCTGAATGAGGGCAGCCAATCACAAGCCCTACCTTACAATGGCCCCACCCATTTTCTGAAAAGCTCAATAGGTGCCAGAGGAAATAGTGGAGGCCACCATGGCACCACGTTGGGGAACCCTGCTCCAGAGGAAGGGTGGTCTGCAGGTAGGACAGTCCTTTGGAACAGGCCTCTGGCTTGCCTGAACCTGGCGCATGGATGGGAGAGCTAAGGGCGTGCTCCTGGCTGACCCTCAAGGCCAGGAGGGATCCCAATGAACAAGTTGGCTCCTAGGTATGCTGGGCTACTAAGGGCTGGAGCTACAACCCTTGTGATCTGACAAAAAACCAGGGGTCATTTCCTGCAGGAGCGCACAGGAGCGGAGCTCCGGCAGTAAAGAGCCCAGGGGGCGGGCACATGCAACAAGCCCCAACCCCTGCTCCTAGCAGCCCTCAGTCAGAGCAAGAAGCAGCCAGGTAAGCTGAAGAGCCCCCACCGGTCCAAAACAGTCCAGTGGCACCTTTACGACCAAGTTTTATTCAGGTACAAGCTCTTCCTCCTCTGTGAGGACAGATCTGCACATCCCCCCTCCAATAGCTAGCAATCCAAAACAGTCCAAAGGGGCCTGAGCGGTGGGTGTTGCCTTCTGACACACTTCCGGTGATGTCAGGGGGTGTGGCATATGCAAATAAGTCATGCTAATGAGTTATGCTAATGAGCTCCTGCACCTCTTTTTCTACGAAATGACCCCTGCAAAAACCCTTTGTTGTGACCTCTGGTGTGCGGACATAGTAAAGGCTTGTGCAATGGAGGCTGTAGCATTACATCTCAGAGCACTGCACATGGGGAGACACTGCACCATCCTCTGGGATCCCTGGCAGGGAAAGCCAGGTCATCCCATGTCAGACACAGAGGGCAAGTTTTGACCTCTACCTCTAAAAGAGTACCCCAAGGGCAGTTCTTTGCTCTGCTCCCTTAGGAGCACGGGAAGACATCACTGGGGGCGGGGCTAAACTTGCTCCCAGCCCCTCATGACCACAGTGGTTCTAGCGACTGTCAACACAGTCTGCTCCAATCTCTGTCGCTCCCAGAGGGGAAAATTGGGTAGAGGCAGACAGTGTGGGAAAATGCCGTCAAGGGAGGGGAGAGAAGTGCATCTCTTCTACAAAAAACAAACAGACAAGAACAAAGAGGCGCCGAAGCCCAGGCTGTGAGCCATCCTTGCCCTCCACCCCGGAGGGAAGTCTTGCTCCTTTATTCAAAGTGTACGAGGAGAGTCTGCGGTCATTAAGTGCGGAGGGGAAGGCATTCTCTGTACATCCTCAGAAGCACTTTCCCCTACTGCATAATGTCCCTTTCTTAAAATGAGGGGCACCACCCAGGAAGAAGAAGAAGAAGAGATTGGATTTATAGCCCGCCCTTCACTACCCAAAGGTGTCTCAGAGCGGCCTACAAACTCCTTTCCCCTCCCCTCCCCACAAGAGACACCCTGTGAGGTAGGTGGGGCTGAGAGAGCTCTTGACAGAAACTGCTCTTTTTCAAGGACAGCTGTGCCAGAGTTATGGCTTGCCCAGGGTCATCCAGCCAGGTGCAAGTGGAGGAGTGGGGAATCAAACCCGGTTCTCCCAGATTAGAGTCCGCGCACCTAACCTCTACACCAAACTGGCTCTCTGGATGGGATGTGCCAAAGGAGCACGGTTAAAGGAGGCTGGGAGTTCCAAGCACAGCAGAATCAGCAAGAGACTGTTTTGGTGCTCTCTAGCCCATCAGCAGAACAACCTCTTCACCTGCATCGCACTATATGGCCAGTCACTGTTATAGTGGGGAAAGCGTGCGCTGTGTTTCTAGCTACAATAAGCACATGTGTGTGCAGGCTCTGGATCCTAGCAGGAGACAGCCAGTCATCAATACTTGGTAGTGAAGTGACCAACTGCTATAACGTCCCTTGGCTTTCACTTGGAGGAAACGTCTTAAACATACACTCTTCTTTAAAAACAACCACCTTCCTGAGAATGCTTTCCATCCTCCGCTTTCTGAGAACTATAATTTTGGCTCTCTTGGCACCAGATTTAACAATCTGGCTGTGCTGCTGACCGAGGTGGACGCTGAAAGACCTTACTGAGCTATGTTAACACCCGACCGATGGTCCATCTAGTCCAGGATCATGTATCTCACAGTGGCCACTCAGATGCCAATCAGAACATCCACAAGCAGGGCATGAGGGCCTGGCCCTTTGACTGACTGGGAAAATCCCAAATGGGCTGCTACCGTGGGGTACAGCCATGCTGGATCCAGGATTCCCTTCAGGGCTGGCAGTGCCGCAGCAAGCCTACATCCATTGTCATCATTGCTGCTGCCTAGGTCTGAGCTTTATCTGTCCACTGATCTTGTCTGCCTTGGCAAGTCATGGTCCCCGCCCTGCTGGATGACTCAGCCGCCTGAAGCCTTCTGTGTTGATTAAAAGCTTTGTCCAAAGCTACCCAACAGACTTGAAGTTTACATGCCATGCACAACTGCACTGCAGAAGTTACTGCCAGGCTCAATCAGCTGTCAGAATCCTGTCAGTTGTAGGGGGTTTTCTCCCAGAATGATCTGAGTATCTAGCCTGAAGGCTGGGGAAACAGGCCTGAAAGTGTGCACTGCTTTAGAGATTGGAGAGAGTGAGGAGGGCTTCTGAGGGCTGGAGCTTCAGCTTGAAGCTCAGACTTCAAACCGACCGGAGAGCCTGAGAAGGTGAAGCAGCAATTGGCAATCAGGCTGCGTGGGGCTTCAGTACTTTATAGAGTTTGTACCCATTCAAGAGTTGGGAAACTCTTTGCTGATACCCAAAGCACAAACTTTGTGCTTTCAAGAAAAAGAGAGATCAGATTCATAGGGCAGAGAAGAGGTCTCTGTCACCTGTACGCATTATGGACACCACTAGCAGCGCAACCAATTTGGGGTCATTGTACTGCATTAAATAATTTCCAGCGTGATTCACAATATCTCCATCAGGGTAAAAGGCTCAAGAGTTAAATAAGAGCCAACGTTGCATCACCTTCTGTCTGTAGAGAAGAAGCTGTGTCTATCTCCATGTGTGAACTGAAAAGTACCAGGAATTATTGATTGCATTCATATGGCACCTCTCTGGCTTTGTCTGTAGCATTTTTTCCTACTGTGGGTGCAGCATCTTTTAATTTTGTTTAGAGAAGAAGAAAAGATTGGATTTATACCCCACCCTTCACTACCCAAAGGAGTTTCAGAGCGGCTTACAATCTCCTTCCCCTTCCCCTCGCCACAACAGACACCCTGTGAGGCAGGTGGGACTGAGAGAGCTCTCTTGAAAACTGCCCTTGAGAGAACAGCTCTGAAAGAACTTGTGACTGACCCAAGGTCACGCCAGCAGCTGCATGTGGAGCGGGGAATCTAACCCGGTTTCCCCAGATTAGAGTCCACGCTCCTACACCAAAGTGGCTCTCAAACTAGCATTTGGCCACCTAAGCAAATATAGGCAAAAGTATTAAGAAGTGAATGTGTTAGTTTGGGGAAAGGGGGGAGCTATGCAGAAAACGGAAGTCCCCCCCCCCCCGCCTACACAACAGTGGCTGCTTCACCTACTCAGGTGCTTATCAAGCTTAACTAGGCCCACTGCTGGAATAACTGTGGCAGGCATCAAAGCCAGACAGGTATCCAATGCTTTTCATTTCATGCTTAGAGAGAGGCAGAGCTTCTTCTTTGCAAACAGAAAGAGATGCAACATTAGCACCTATCTAACCCTTGAGCAATTTACCCAGGCTTAGATATTGTAAATCACACTGGGAATTATTTAATGCAGTGTAATGACACCAAATTGGTTATGCTGGTAGTGGTGCCCATAATACATACACGTGACAGAGACTGGCTTTCTTTGCCATAAGAGTCTGAGCTGTTTCTATTTTCTTTGCCTTCTCAGCTCTTGATGCTGTTTGGACTCTATAGTCTATTTGGATTTTGAGCTGCGGGCTGATGCTCCAGACCTTGAACACAGGACTGCCAGCCTTCAGGGGGGGCCCGGAGTTCTCCTGGAATTACACTGCTGGACCTCCTGATGACACCTGGTATTTTTGGCCACTATGTGACACAGAGTGTTGGACTGGATGGGCCACTGGCCTGATCCAACATTGGCTTCTCTTATGTTCTTATGTTCTAATGGACCTCCAGACAACAGAGATCAGAACCCCTGCGGGAAAAGGCAGATTCAGAAGGCAGGCTGTATGGCATCACATCCCCTCTAAGCTCCCTCTCCTTCCCAGACTCTGTCCTCCCCTAGGCACTGCCCTCCCAGTGTCCAGAAACTTTCAAAGCAACAGCTGGCAACTCTACTTGGTAGCTCTTCTCAGTGCTTCCCTGTTTCTGAAAAGACACACAGTTTCAGGCCTATCTACAGCACCCAATATCCAGTACCCAGCTCCTTGCTGCAATCTTGCCAACTTTTCTTCAGCCCTCTGCTCCTGTGCCTTTAGCAACAGCCTGGACTCTTCTGCAGACCAAGTTGCTATTAAAGGCATAGGCCAGGAATGTGCCTTTCAAAACCTAGTTTCCTTGGGGTATGTGTGAATGGAGACTCAGTGCTTTTTTTGAAGGAGCAGATGGCCCCTCGTGAAAAATGGCCACAGTTTTTCCTTGTAGGGCACTGTATGCTCTGTTTCTGCCCATTTGCCTGCTTCACAGACCCTCTTCGCTATTCATGGTCCTGCCCACTCAGCAGCAGAGCTCAGTGCCATACAGGGTGGGCACCGGGCAGGGATGATTGGGAGCAGAATATGTTCCTTGAGGAAATAGATTAGAACTTCCTACTGGCAGAAAACCCCCCAAACAAGGGTGTGTGTGTCCTGCTGCTTATTTATAGAATTGCGGTTACTAGAAGAAAAACAATGAAACACGGTAGAACCATTTCCTTTCTTCCCCTCTCCTCCTTTTCCCATTAAAATGTAAGAACTGCCTGCTTTTGACAGATGCCTTTAGAAGCTCACAAACAGGCCATCAAGACTTCCCCACCACCACCACCACATTGTTCATCCCGGCACCTGATATTCTAGGGTTCAATATTCCCATCTTTAAAAAAAAACCATCCATTCCATGGTTGTCACCATATCTTGGTCAGACTAGGCAAGCATGCCAAAAAAACCCAGCCTCCAAATCCCAGCTCTTGTGCTGTTTTCAGCCAAGCTGGTTTCTTCAAGAGTATGCCCCAGAACTGCCATTGCAAGAGGTTCTGGGGAAACACCTGTGACGTAGTTGCCTGCCCGCTTGGGACAGCAAAAAACCTCAAGCCAGCACAGATGCCTGTGCGTGACGAGTAGCATTAATGGGTCTTTCCTCCACAGACAGTGCCATCTCCTAATAAAGAGGACAGACCTTACTGGTGCCCTCACTTGAATGCAGATCCCACTTTTTTTGGCATCTAGCCCTGAGAGCTTTGGAGCAGTGTAGGTCAGAACAGTTAGTGCCATCTACAGTCCTACCAGAATTCAGTAGCTGTTATTTCAGGGTTGTTCTCTTGAGCCAGTACCACCACCACCTTCTTTATTTTTTGACAGTCAAGGAATACAGGGTCAAGTCTTGTTGATTTTCCTGGGTCATTCACAGGTCACTCTGCCTTTCTAAGAAATTCTTCCCTCCAACCAGCACTGAAAACTAGAGGTGATCTATTGCTAGTGTGCTCATTTAACTGAGGATGGAAGAGAAGAGAGATTTGCCCAGGTTAACTGTACCTCCCCCCCTTCCCCCACAGATAAGTTCATCGTCTGATTATACACAAATTCTCATACATACACAGGCATCATCTCTTCAGCAGATGAATAAAACCAGAGTTTGAAGGAACTTTTCAGGGGTTTGGTATCACAAGACAACTCGATTGCATAAACAGAGCTTCTGCATTGCAGAAAGCTATCACTGCATAACAGTGCTGAAAATTCCCCACCTTGGAACAAGTGCTCCCTCCCTATCACTGGAGCCTTTGCCTTTTTTAAAAATGAAGACGAAATACAATGCAGTAAATTAATGAAGATGGAAATAAAAACAAATATAGTATCATCTTCGACCTGGTCAGGTCTGTTTTCTTTCTACAGCTTAAAATCGTTCCCTAAAGAACATTTTTGCCTGATGCATCCCTTGGCAGAGCCCCAGACAGGTGCAGAAACATCCAGTCCACAAAGGGTTATTCCCCTCCCACCATCTCAACTTCCTTTCCTTATATGGAGTGAGAGATTATGCAAAAGCAAGCTACCTAATTTAGGTTACCCCTGTGGGAAAAAAAAGTACAGCCCCAAAACAGGAGACAGAGAGCCTCACTTTTCATTCAGTTGCTCTGGCAACAATGGGGCCGAAAAAGGCACATTTTTTCCTTTTCTTTTCCATATCTATTTTTGGCTCCATATAGAAAAAGTGTTATGTAAGATCTTACTTTTTAATTTATTT
Organism: Gekko japonicus; assembly: GCF_001447785.1. Taxonomy (NCBI): domain Eukaryota; kingdom Metazoa; phylum Chordata; class Lepidosauria; order Squamata; family Gekkonidae; genus Gekko; species Gekko japonicus. Next base: position 103,188 of record NW_015166439.1, on the reverse strand, counting down.
ATCGAAGAAAGGCAGGGGTAGGGGAGAATGACAAAAAAAAAAGAGGAACTCACTCACCCACTATAGATTGCTGTGTGTCAGAAGTCAGAATTCCTGGAGAGAAATCCTATATGAGGGTATGCTTGGCACAAGGTTTCTGTACTAAAAAGAAGGGGGGGGGGGAAACAGTAAGAATATGTAAGGCAAACATAAGCAGCTGGGGTGGGGGGAGGCAAGGCAAAAGAAAACAGGTTTGGATGCTTTTCACAGATCAAACATTTGTATTTTTAAGAAGCCACACAGGTACATTTTCTTACGACACTACAAAGAGACTATGGTTAGAGAAATAAACACCATATACAAAAAGAAAAAGAAAGAGGAGAGAGCCAGGCAAGAACACAAGATAAACACACCTTTTGAAACTGCAGTTCAGAGCTACTTTTTTGTACAACAACCCATCAAATCTGGCATTTCCCTCTCCCCCCTGCACCATCACCCTGGCCCTGGTTTTCTGTTTTGGAGAAGTGGTGGAAGAGGCTTGAGAAATAAATATTTTTGTGAAAAGGATGAGGCAGGAGGAAGTGAAGGAAGGAAGCAAAGAAAAACGGATTGTGTGGGGAAGAATTAAGTATAACAGGTTTGTGCAAAAACAAAAACAAAAAAAGGAAGAGAAAGGAGAGAAGAAGGAAGGGAAGCCTAGACAGCTAGAACTGATGGATGCACATGAAGGAATTCAGAAAGCATTTTTTTGTGTGGGGGAAAGAAAGAAGAGAGAGAGAGACATCAACGAGCAGGAGTTGATATCTGAGTATAGGAGGAAAGGGAAGAGAGAAAAAGAGGCAGGCTCGGAGCTGTGATTCCAACAGTCTCCTCTGTCTGGTTTATCTCCTAATTCGGTGCAGTGTTTCTTTGGCTGCCTCCTCCGCTCTCCCCCCCCATTCTCACCACGTCATTCAGGAGCTAGTGACGTTGGGTTCCCCCAAGCCCAAAGAAGGGAGGGGGGAGCGGCTCTGCAGCCATGTCTCTCCATTGATCTGAACAAATCTTCCCGCCCCACTTTCCTAAACATGCCAGTGCCCACACTCCCGACAGCCTATAAAAGATGGGAGGCAAGCTGTGGTTCTCAACCAGATCCACAGGCAGACATCTGGGAGACAGAGAGACGGAGACTAAGGGAGACGGAGTGCCAGCCACACGGATCTTCGTGAGCCGAGATGTATCGGTCGACGAAGGGAGCCTCCAAGGCACGGAGAGACCAAATCAATGCGGAAATCAGGAATCTTAAGGACCTGTTGCCCATCGCTGAAGGGGATAAACTCCGGCTGTCGTACCTGCACATCATGTCTTTGGCGTGTATCTACACTCGAAAATCCATCTTCTTCTCCAAAGGTAACTAACTGGCCGATACTTTTAAAAGGAGCTCCAGGCTTGAGAGGGCAAAGAGTTGTTGGAGGTGGGGGAACACCAGTTAAAGCCTAAAGTTGGGAGGTAGAGTCTAAAAGAACAAAGTGTCTTTGGGATGGAGGGAGCCAACAGGTCTCTCTCTATGGTGCTGAAATGGCAATAGCCCTAATCAGGGAAGGTGGAAGGGTCGCTGTCTCTGGTGCTGAAATGGCCAGCTAGAGGCGGTCAGTGACTGTTGCTGTCCCCAGTGCTGAAATATAATTTACTGCAGATTCTCAGAGACGGTATTCTGTTGAGTGGGCATACTAGCATGAGATATGATACTAAAAAAGCCCATTGCTAATTCCTCTCCTTTTCTTTCTCAACAGGTACAACTTCAGAAGGCTTGGAGGGGTTGCTTTCTTCCCAGGACTTGGAGGATTTCATGCAGTCGCTTCCAGGCTTTCTTCTGGCGTTCACTGGAGAGGGCAAACTCATCTATGTGTCAGAAAATGTTGCTGAGCACCTGGGACACTCTGTGGTAAGTATTTGACCAGCTTGTAGGTTGAGAGGGAGGGAGGGAGGGAGGAAGGAAGGGAGGGAGAGAGACTCTGTTAAGTCTCTCCTGTAAAGTAGAGAGATGGAGTAAACCTTTGGATATGCACCTAGTTACACAACAACCTGAAAGTGTTTTAGGCACTGTTAGACATTAAACTAGACATACTAGAACTCTATAGCATGAGCACTTAATCTAGAGCTTCTCGTAATTTTTACTTCATGTACAAATATCAGTTATCTATCTGCTGATCAATGTCTGTTGGACATTGAAGGTTGTTTCTTTTTGTTAGTATCAACTCTGATACCACAGTGCTTGATGTGAGAGTGTTTGTTTCTCAGTCTCACCTGATATCCTTCAACTTTAACCCACAGGTGGACCTCGTGGCCCAAGGGGACAGCATCTACGACATTATTGATCCAGCGGATCACTTTGTGATGAGGAACCAGCTGGCCTTGCCCTCTCCAGTAGATACCAGTAAGTTCCTTCTGTAATTTGGGCTTGTACTATGAGATGTAAGGGAAGGAGGAATTGTGACTGAGGAAGAAATCCGAATGAGGGAGACGGTTAATATCAAAGTCAACCAGCAGGCGTGAGAACAGAGACATACCGAGCTGGGTGTAATTCAAGCGAAGACTCGCCAAGGCAATTCCAGCACATTTCCCCCTCAATGCCTAGGCTCAGTCCTGGCAAATGTGAAGTGATTATACAGGCAAGACTGCCTTCCTTCACCACCAAGCCACCAATGTCAGCTGGGGCAGGCCAGGGTTTGGGAAGAAAGGCTTCTAGGTCAGAAGGTTTGAGCCCCAGAATTTCTCTTTAAAAAACCAAACGCTGGAGCACAGAAATGCTTCTCATGTTAAAAGGCCAACGGCTTGCCAAGAGGCAAATCCCAGCAGAGCAGAACCTTTCCGTGCTTTCTGTTAGAAAATGTGTTAGCAGTGTGAATGTACTTAAGCAGCTGATATTTCCGTGGCTCTCTATCCTGACCTTTCCATTGCTTATTGTAATCCAGGTCGACTCTTCCGTTGCCACTTTAACACTTCCAAGACTATCCGGCGACAAAGTGCAGGAAACAAGCTAGTTCTTATCCGAGGGAGGTTCCACCAGCCACCAGCCGGGTCCTACTGGTCTACTAACCCTATCTTCACTGCCTTTTGCACTCCTCTGGACCCCAAGCCAAGAATGAGTCCGAATTCCTTCTTCCTGTCCTCGTTTGAGAGTCGTCACACAAAAGATTTGGCCATTGTGAACATATCTGAAAGGTGAGAAGCTGTTCTATGAATCGGAGGGGATGAGGCCTGGCAGGGAGAGTGTGGGGGGGGAGTGCACCCCCGGGGTGCCGCACGAGGGGCAGCCTGGTAGTAGCCAAAGTTAACAGATGGTGAGCTGTTAACTGGCCAGCACTGACTGTTCTCTTTTTGATTTCATTGGTCTTCCAGTGTGATTTTCCACCTGGGCTTTGAGAAAAGCGAGCTTTTATGCAAGTCGTGGTACAGCCTGGTCCACCCGGAAGATCTCACTCATGCTTCGGCCCAGCATTACCGACTGTGTGAGTATCCCTGCTGTTCTATTTCACCCCCTCGAATTGCTGTGCCCTAGGAAACAGCGACTCAGCTGCATCTTTTGGTGAGCCTGATGGTCTAAATATTTTTTTTGTGTGTGTGCTCCTTTCTCCAGTGGGTGACACAAGTGAAACCCAAGCTGAAATGGTTCTCCGGCTTCAAACTAAAGATGGCCTGAACTGGATATGGATCTACTCGCTGCTCCGCTTGGAGAATACAGAAGTCCCCATCACTTGCCACAGCTACATCATCAGGTAGAGATCGAGAACCTCTCACTGATTGGAGTGGGCGGGCTTGGAGACCAGCTCTGGTTCTTAGTAAGCTTAGCAACGGGTAGAATTGTCAAGGTTTTCCGCCATCCTTGCAGTCAGAGTCCTGCCTCCTTTTGTTCAGTGTCAGATCAATGGTGGTGGTGGAGGGGGGCTCTTGCTGGGGGAAGAGAAGCTGAGGCATCTGACAGAAATTGCCAAGTCAAGAACTGTGAAGGTACAGTGTCTGAAGATGCATTGGGCACTAGCAGTCCACGAGACTGCACTGCGCCCCATAGCCAAAACTGCCCTCAGAATGGCCGCCTCTTCTTGCCTTCCATCAGGCTGCCATTGCATGGAAAGGACAACCTTTATTGCAGGCCTGACATCTCAGACAAGCAGCTGCTGATAAATCTGCTAAGCAGTCGCTCTGGCCACAGGGAGAAACAGGCGCTTGCAGCCTCCAGACTCACCAGTTAGACTGCAAAGTCTGGGAAAGCAGGAGATAGCAACAGGAACAAACAACTTACTGTGGAGTCTGAAAAGTCATATCATGGGGTGTCTCTCCACGCGACCAGAGATGTACCCGATTCCCCACCGTATTTCATTTCAATCAAGGGGCCTCTGCTCCTGAACTCACAAGCAAAATTTTAAAAAAAACGAAAGGAAAGGAATAAAAAGGAATGGGCAGCAAGAATGTACTGGAAAACAAGGCAGGAGGGAATCGGCAGTAGGAATTTTACAGTATATTGGAGCTTTAAAGAGTTTACTGTGCCAAAAAAGACTGGTCCTTGCCTGCAAGGAGTTTACAATTCAAAATTTGGAATTAGGGGGGGAAATGAAGGAAAGGGAGTTTCAAAGGTAACAAAAGAAGACTGTGAGCAAGCATAACTGTCTATCTTTTGCTGAGGCTCGGGTCTCTTGGAATGATAAGCTAACTTTTCCACTCTTTACTCTTTGCAGTGATTCTGAAGCCTGGTGCCTCAAGCAACAGCTGACCACAGAAGAGACCCAAGTGGCTTATGTCCTCGGAAGCACACCACCTTTCCTGGAAGGCCTTCTGTCTCCAGGGCAGCTCTCCAGCCCTGACCAAGTCTTCACACCCATGGCTGGCACCCCGACTGGCAGCGTCGCTGTCCCCTCGTTTGACTTTAGTGCTGTGGGTGGCACAGACTGCCCTTCAGGATTCACCGAGACAACCTCTGCCGGACTGCCCCAGGAGATGGTGGAGCCCGGAAATATCTCCTCCATGGAGGAGGCCCCCGGCTCCAGCCTCAGCCTGCTCGGCAAAGGCCCGGCATTCAGCTATGTGATTGTCCCGACAGGCTACGAGCAGAGTTTAAGGAGGGACAACCCTGGAAGCTCCTCCAAAGACTTTGTCTGCACCCCTCCATACACGTGCCACCAAGGCTCTGCCTTCCTCTTTGCAACCCAGGAGTCTTACGCCCCGAGCTCCACCCCAGCAGCTTTGCCTCTGGCAACTGCCCCTGCTCCGTCTGCTGCCGCCGCCGCCACCACAACCACCGCTGTCACCACCACCTCCTCTGAGCTGTTCTACACCCAGGAACAATGCAGTGCTCTCTATGAGAAGTTACCGCCTACCCCGGACAGCCCTGGTAATGGGGACTGTACCGTCATGACCTTGCCTGAGATCAGAGGTCCCCTCTATATTGACGTGCCCATGGTGCCTGAGGGGATCCTGACTCCGGAGGCCTCACCCATCAAACAGACTTTCTTCAGATATTCTGAAAAAGAGAAGAGTGAGATCAAACTGCTGGCCCAGCAGATCAGCAGCCTGGCCGAAGCTTTCAGCGCCATCTCTTCCAGAGAGCTGGCCAAGAACAGCCAGCTCGCCGTTGACTTCTCTGCGCCGGCCGCCAGCCCTGAAGCATGCCTGGACTTCCAACTTCCAAAGAATTGGAGGAGCATTGACTTCTCCTTGTTGACCTGCCCAGAGGAAGATCTCCTGGAAGAGGATGCTCTTGAGACCCTTCTCCAAGACCTGTCCGCCTCTCTGTTTGAGAAAGGTGGCACAGGTATGAGGTGCCCTCACCACCAGTTCTGCGGTGGGAATGTCAGTAGTCCAATGAGCTTGGACAACGAAGATAGTAGCCAAGGAGCTTTGGCTCCCTCGCCCAGCATGGACCTGCCTCCAGAAGAGCGATGCTTTTTGGAAGAACTGGCCTCCTATGAAACAGCCTTTGAGACACGTGCCTCAAACTCTCCCTGTGACGGGTTAGATGAGTTGTATCAACTCCAGAGCCACATGCAAGAAGGCTTTCATGAAGGTAAGCATCGGAACTGGGCTTGGCCAATGGGAAAGGGTTGACAGTCAGTTTTAAAGTCTTGGACTTGTCAGATCAAGCAAATGGAGGGTGGGGAGAAATGGTCGATGCTGCATGTGTTTTGGCCCTTCTGCAACCAGCCACACAACAATAGACAACACATGTTTATCCTTTATGCATGTTAAAGTGAATTTAAAAACACGTGGTCAGGTTACTAACCAACCACCTCCTTGCTTTGTGTCTCCTTCTACAGATGGAAGCAAAAGTGACCCTTCGTTTTGAAATAAGTCCGTGACTTACTTCTCCGAGTATGGCATATTGTCATAACTTAAGGATTTTCTTCTGCCGAACCCCCGGAAAGCACATAATGGCAAACCGAGAGGATGTCTGCCCGGCATCCTAGGATGGGGGGTTTTGGGGGAAGGACTTTTTTGTTGTTGTTTTTTTAAATAACAAAAACAAAAAATATATTATTATCTTGATTCTGAGACATCGATGCTGATCAGAGCTAAGGAAAGGACCATTGTAAGGGGACTTACATATGTTATTGTATTCACTCGTAGTGAGTAACCTTGTATGTAATTTACTAAGAAATCTGAGGTGGGGGCCCTGCACCTTGGCTGCTTCCGTGGGCATTCGACGCACAGTTGGAGCAAAGCACCCGTGCAGCCATTTTGTGCAGGACTTGGGAATGACTCATCCTCTCCCAATCCGTCCCCCCGCCCAGACAACAGAATGTGTAGGTGGTACTAGAACCTACGACAGTAAGGGCCAATGGCTGGTGACGTGCTACTTTCTTTCTTTCTTTTTTTCTTGCTGCTATCCTCTGCTTTCCCACTGCACTTCTGTTCCCAAAGAAATCTGAACAATTCACACTTTAACTCACCCAGTTCTGATGGGATGGTTGTTATCATTAGTCTCCTTTCGGTGACATTCCCCCTTTTTATTTCTCAGAACTGCTCTGAGAGATGAACCCATTTCTAGTTCCATGACCATCTGTGTTCACACCCATCGTATCCATTTTTTTTTTCTGGGCTGGGATGAATATCAGACCTGGCAGAGAGATTGCCTGTGACGACAATGATTACCCCCCCCAAAAAAATGACTACAGTTTGCTAAAGTTCAAGGAAGCAAAACACCGAGTCAAACTTGGTGCTACCGGTCTTCCAGGTGCCAATTAAGCAAGGGCAATCGGTGCACCCCTGAAGTCCCCTCTGTTGGGGACCATCATGAGAGATTCTTCTCTGAGCCACAGCATCAGGACCGATGGGATTTTGCGGCTGTATAGGCCAGACTAGGTGATCCACAGGAATCCCTGTGGATTGTGATGGATTTGAATTGTGAAACGTGCCCCCTTTAACTGAAAATTTAGGATTCAGTATCTCTCTGCCAGCTCCAACATATATTTTGCTCATAACATGATTTCATCCGCTCTGATCAAAACAAAGTATTTCCTGTTTCCACAGGATCGTAGTGTGAGCTAGTTGGAATGATTTTTTTTAGAACCCCAAATGTCCCCCCCAGCCATGCTGCAATGAACAGCAGTCATGAGTAGGGGAGATATACTGGTCCAGATGATGGTACGGAACAGAAATGTTTATATAGATATATAAATACTGATAGCTATCTTGAGATATATATATATATATTTTTAACAAAATGGTTCTGTAAGAGAGCATGTGAAACTCTCCAGAATTCTGTCCCAGCCGTTGTTCTGAACACAGATTTATGTGTCAGATAATGGAGACCCCGTGCTTCTCTCTTCCCCACCCCCTTTCTTGTTCAAAAACCAAACGCCTGAAACCTGCGTGCCACTTCCCTGTGTCCGGAGTGGTGCTATCACTCTTTGTAGAATTATCTACGATCAAGTATCAGGATTGAATCCTCTGAACTTTTTATGAATTCCCACGTTGTCAGAATGTGGGATATTGTAAAAATAATAATAATACTGTACAATTGTAAAAAAAACCACACCTGGGTTTGCTTTTTTTTTTTTTTTTAAAGAGATACGTAAGCACATTTGTAGCTGTATATAACTGGAGCTCTATGTACTATGTATGGAGTCTTTGTGCTGCAAATTTTGACCTATGTTGGGTCTGGATGTGAATATTTTGGAATAAAAGTGAAATTAAAAAAAACACATGGGGAAAAGCGGATTTTTAATGCAATGGTAAAGACACAGCAGAAGATATATTATCAATATCTCAACACATTGGGGGAATTAAAAGAAAAATGGGACGATATTTCATATGGATTGTTAGTGTAAGGCTCGGCACAGTAGTAACTTCTACAGTTAACCAAAAAAAAAGCTAGCAAAAATCAAGTGTGTTTGTGGGTCCAGTAGAACTTTCTTCTTCTACACAATCTTGCATGCATTCAGATGTACAGACAGGTTAGCACACTGGCTGTAATAGGACAGCAAGGTGGTGTAGTGATTAGAGTGTCAGACTGGGATTGGGGAGGCTGGGGTTCAAATCCCCATGCAGTCCCAACCCTCACTGCTGGGTCCTGGGCCAGTCATTCTCTCTTAGCCTAAACTACTTTGCAGGACTGTTGTGAGACAGAGTAAGCAAGGGGGAGAATGCCTTAAAAGAAGGGAATGATAAAAATGAAGTACATATAAATTAAGGACAAATAATGCTTCTGTCATTTGGTTTTCCTTTAGAGTGTTCTAAACAGCCCCAAAGTATAAACTTTACTCTGGGGAGGGGGAGACAGGCCACCTTGTCAAGTTGACCATGAAGCAGCAACAAGGACAAGAAGAAACCGTTGTGCTGGATTCTTTCTGGGGCAGAGGCGTCATCAGTCTGTAGGCTGCTGACATGGAAATGTAAACAAGAATTCCTGCCCCACAGAGTTTACAATCCAAAATCAGACCGCGGGGAAACAAGCTCATAGTGAATGATGAGAGAGGCCACAGTGGAAAGCAAGGGTGAGGAATATGGACAATGGAAGCCCCATAGATGCTGGATGATTTGTTCGAATTCACACAACCTGATCTTTCTAAAAACCATGGTGACTTATCTTCCATGTTGCAGATGCAGCCTCATAGAACCAGGGCTAGTCTAAGACCACACAGAGAGTTTTCTGCCTGGGGTGAAATCCGAACCTGGGATTTCCCAGTTCTCATCCTTAGCCACACGACAACACAAGAATACATCAGAGGTCCAGCATTCTTTCTCTAACTGTGGGTCGAATGTCTTTGTCGATCAGAAGCTTGCTCCCCGCGCCCCACCACGCCACATGACAGGCCGCAGTTTCAAAAACAACTCTGCGGTGTAGTGCTGCAGCAAAGGAAAAGCAACCCTGAGGTGGAGGGTTGGGAATAAGACAGAGGCAGCCTTCTCTCCTCTTCTGCTCAGCACTGCTGTGATCTTTGCCCTCTGATGAGAGCGCTGGCTTGAGTTCTGATGGGTGACTTAAAACATACACATGCAGAGAAAGCAAAGGGGAAAGAGGCTGACGAAGAACAAAGAAAAGCAATTCAACAGGTCTAGAGAGCATGATGTATGAAGAAAGATCAAGGGATATGGAGGTGGGGTGGGTTTGGTAAGAACCTTCAGGGGGACGGGAAGCAGCTGGTCTCCTTGTCTACTCCAGATGAAGTGAGAAATAATGGAACAAACTGCCATGGAAAAAATAAGGACCGAGATGACTATCCAGTTTCATGTGCCCAACGAGGGCTGGATAAATAGATGGCGCTGACCACGTGGTGTAGGGTCAAGAGGGTCAAAATAGGAACTGGGAGTCCCAAATTCTAACCCTCCTGTCTGGCATGGAACTCGCTGGGTGACCTTGGGCCATTCATTGGCCCAGTCCTACCTCACAGGCCTGTTGTTGTGAGGATAAAATGGAGGACAGGAGGAGGATGGTGTAAGACAATTTGGGTCTTCACTGGGGAGAAAAGCAAGGTCTAAATGCCAAGTCAGGCCTCACACCAACAGCAGCTCTCCAAGGTCTTAGAGAGGGAACCAAAAAGTCTTTTCCAACACCTACTACCCAAAATCCTTTAACTGGAGATGCTGTCACCCAGGAACCCACTGCATGTAGAGCGAGTCTACCACTGAGACACACAGCCCCTATGTTTCTCACACAATGGTCTCCATCCTGCCACATCGACAGAGGGGCGATTCAGAAGGCCTGGTGATATGGTAGTGGAGGATTTTGAACAGATGAAGGTGCCTGAGCCCACCTAATTCAAGTACGGCCTCACCCAGCTGGGTCTCCGACATACTTCTTGTCCAGCTCTGATAAGATCCCTGATTGTTTGGCTTCTAGCACCCCAATGACACCGAAACCAAGCTGCCTTATGCCATTGGTCCATCATGTCCACGGCTGGCTATTCCACCTGCTCTCTCTATGCAATCTGTAACAAATGCCTAATAAAGGTTTCTGATTTGATTTGACAGCTGCTCTCTAGGACCTCAGGTAGAGCTTTTCCCCAGTCCTGGCATCTTTTTAACTGGGGATGCCAGTGCTCAGTCACAGAGTCTGCAAGGATATCATTAAGGAATACTAAATATGCACATGACTCCTATCTGTCATATTGTTTCATCCTGCCTTTCTTCCAAGAACCTCAAGATGGCACATGTGCTTCTCCCTTCCTCCATTTTTATCCTCGCAGCAATCCTGTATGATAGGTTAAACTGATAGAGAATGGTTGGCCCAAGGTCATTGTTAAATACTGGGTTCCATGGATGAGCAGACCCCAAGTCTAGTGATCAGCTCAGCTTTATTAGTGATTCAGTGGATACAAAGCAAAACTCCCAGGCAACAGCCCTGTTTAAATAGCATGCAAACACCACACCCAACTGCCAGGGATAGTCTATTACATAACATTAATTCCTCATTGGTCACCTCCAGAGTCCTAGTGGGCTATTGTTCTAGAGCTCCAAGCTCAGCCAGTCTCTGGTAGACAGTCCTCCTGGGATGTTCCAGTCCCAATACATAACAGTCATTCCAGTGAGCTTTATAGCTGATGGGAAGGATTCACTCTGGGTCTCCCCAGGCCTAGTCCAACATTTTAGCCACTGTACCATGTTGGAGACTGCGAGGACTTGCATAGTTCACTTCATTTCCCCCGTATCCTCATTTCTCACACTATTTCCTCTTTTCTTTCTCCTGGCAACCACCAACGCTACACCACAGTAGCTTACATGGGGCGGCTGCTGTTGAACAGTAGCAAGCAGTCCTAGCTGGGTGAATCATGCAAGTCAGATTGTAGCAAGTCACCCAGTGGTTGCTGCCAGGTTTGCCCCCAAAGATTCCCCCCCAGAACAGTCCTGGAAAGTGTTCTACTCCCTTCTCTGCCTTTTACTGACAGAAACCAAGGCTTGAAGGCTGGCAGTATTGTTGTGGTTGCCTAGCAATGGTCACTTAGGGAATTTATTTCTTAAAACTACAGTTGCTGCTTCTACTATTTTGGGACAGTTTTAACTCCCCAATTTATTTATTTATTTTTTTTAGAGTTCAGATTTTTCTGCAAACCTGGGACGTATTTCAGTTTTGTAGAAAGACTTGTCTTGTCTGTTCATGACTCCAATCTCTGGATTTAAATATTCACAGATTTGGCCATGTTGAGAATTGGATATACTGATGACAAGTGGGGGACCTCGCAAGGATTTGTGGGGGGGTGTCTCATTTTACCCTCCCCCACTATTTCCTCTTTCCTTTTTCCTGGTAGCCCCCACAGCCTCTCCCCTTTTCTTCTCTCCTTCCCACCTGCCAGGCAACCTACCTTTATTTGCTCCCCATCTTCAGCTTTCCCTCCTATGTTCACCCCAGCAGCCTCTCCCTGGGAAAACTCTGGACAAGTATCATGGGGCCAATTTGTTGGGCCAAGCCAGTGTGTGGTGCCGGCCAAGATGGGCTAGGACCGGTTGCATGGTTGGAACCTGCAAGGAGTTGCAGGGGGCACCTCACTTTCTGTATTCGCTTCCTCACACCTTTTTCTGTTTCCCCTCCTCCTAGCAAGTCCCATAGTCTCAGCTTTCCTTGTTTCAGTCTGTCCCATAAGGCTGTCAACATCCAGATGCGGCCTGGAGAAACTGGAATTCCAACCAATGTCCAGACAACAGAGATCCGTTCCACTGGAGAAAAACGGCTGCTTCGGAGAGCATACTCTCAGCCCACTGATCTTCCCTCCCCAATAGCAATGCACGCCCCTTGACCTCCCCTTCCCAAAACATGCCCACCCAAAAAAAATCTCCAGGAATTTCCCAGCTTGGAGTTGACACCCCTACCTGTCCCCTGTCTTCATCTATATTTTTAATTTTCTTCATTTCTAGTCCACTGTTCTCCACAATGGCCTAAAGTCTCCCACTGAGTTTACAGCACAGCAGGGATTTGAACCTGGGTTTTCCAGACACTAATCTGAAACTAACCACTATGGTGCATTGGTTATTGTGGGCTGGCTGCTCTTGAACAGGGTTATTGATGCGAGGATAAAACAAAAGAGAACAATGCTATAAACTACTTAGTGTCTCCACCTGGAAGAAAAACAGGGTATGAATGTATATAATGTACTTGTGTAAGAAGCTGGGCTGTAAAGTATTGCATAGATATCTTACCTGCCTTTTATGCTGCCTTCATTCCTGTTGGTGCATTACTTCGTCTCATAATTTTGTCTCTTCTCCTCCTAATCTGTAATTCACTCAAAGACAGATAAACCTTTCTTAGCCAAAATAAATCTAACTTAAATAAATGCCTTATCCAAACCAGCCTAAGCAGGCCTTACGTCCTTGCAAGTAGAGAGGAAACCTGAATCACTGTTTGGAAGGCCCAGAAAACTGAATTCCGATTCCAGCCTGTTCCTGGAGAAAAAAGCTTGGTTGAAGCTAATCCTAAACCGTTTTCTGAGAAGGGATCTACGGCGTCTTGGCGCCCTCTGCTGGTGCCGAGACCTTAATATTCTTCTCTCCGCCTTCTGACGTGTCCGTTTAGCGGGAAAATAAAACGAAACCTGATGAACGGCAGAAAAGCTGCAGTAGATCAAAACGTGCGGCGGCCATCAGGGAGGTAAGGAGAGGGGGGCATATTGAATGCGTAGCCCTAGCTGGGGGTGGGGGGACTTCATCGCTCTCTCTGCTCTCAGTTAAACCATTTCTCAGATTTGTGCGTTTGGAGACATTTCACTGCCTTGATTTCTGAAGTTGAGAGAAACCTGCCTTAGGAAGTGCTCTTTTTCAAAACCGCCCCTGCTCCTAAGCGCCTTTCACGGGGCCCAGATCCGAAGACATTAACGATCAGATCTCCTTGCCATGACAAACGTCACCTGCTGATTTCTGCAGCTCAAGCTGTGGTTAAAGATGCAAGAGCAGTCCAGGCTGCCTCCCTAGCAAGGGTGCCACAAGGACTGGTTGGGAAATTTGTGGAGATTTCGGGATGGAGTCTGAGGAAGGCGGAGTTCAACCAAGGGAGGAAAAACTCAACAGTGATATGATACCACAGAGTTGGGGTGGCCAGCTCTGGGTTGAGAAATACCTGGAGATTTTGGAGGGTGGGGTTTGGGGAGGGGAAAGACCTCAGTGGGGTATAATGCCACAGAGTCCACCTTCCAGAGCAGGGGGGTCTGAGGAGGATGGAGTTTGGGGTGGGGGGTGGGATTCCAGCAGCTATGTTTTTCTTGTTTGGGGGCTGCATCGCAATCAAACGAGCATCCCCCTGCAATTAACAAATTATTGCAATGCATCTGAGCTGGTGATTTGCAAACAAGTACTGTTTTCTCCCGCCCTCTCCTTCCTGCATCACTTCCTGCTTTGCATCTGCTCTCTGGCCCCTGAGAAAGCTGATCCCCTTCTCTGGTTCCCAGTCTGGAATTCAATCAACACTCTGCTACAGAAGGAATCAAAAAAAGGGAATTGAAGCATCACGCCTCTTTTCCTCCAAATCAAGTTTTGGACCTCCCCAATTCCACACCCCAGGATCAGGGGGATTGTTCCCTCCAAGATGCCCCAGCATTGCCCAAAGCTTTGGTTGCTCTTTCCTGGGCATGGGAAATGAGCAGAGTAAGCAGCAGATTGAACTAGATTTTCTACCTACTGTGCTCATTTCCCCCCTTTTTTAACCTTGCGGGCAGTTCAGTACATGGGGGGATATTCCGAAATGGCTCTTCCAGCCTGAGGTGGTACAGTCCATTCAAACCCACCCTCCAGGATGCTTCCATTTCATTCTGCTGGATGTGTAGACCAGTCCTTATGGGATGCAGGGTCAGGGACTGCAGCTATGCCCATAGGGACTGGCTCAGTTGTATAGGCCAAAGGGCCATCGTCACAGTGCCATCCTAAGGCCCTGTTCACACCGAGCATTTGCCACGCTAAAGATACGGATGATAGGTGGATTTTCCGGGCGCGATCACACCGCAACATCTGGGAAGCGTAGTGCACCCGTGGCTAACCCGTGGCTTCCCACCGAAGATGCGGAGTAAAAAACTACCACATACGATGTACTAGTTTCCAGAAAACGCAGGGCAAGGGCGAGCGTCTGATTGCGTTTCCGCTGGAATCCCGTGGCATCTGGCGCCCGCCCATGTCCTGTCGCAAAACTGATTTTTTTAAAGTCTCCACAGGATGCGCACAAACGCCCACCAGCACATGCGCACACTGTGGTGAGGGGGGGAAATTCCCGTTTGCCACAGAAGCGGCGCCAAGCGATTGCCAGTGTGATCACGCCGTGCCGCTTCTTTGCTGCGCTGCAGGATAGCCGTGTGATCGGCACCTAACGGCATACCCACGGGACATATGATCGGGCTGCCGCGCGTTACTATGCTCCGGGGCAAACAGCCACCCTTCCCCCCTGCATTTTCCGGCCCGTGTGACTGGGGCCTAAGAACTTTTTCCAAGGAGTAAGCCACATTGACAAGATTGGAGCAGGATTCTGAGCCGACCTGCTTAGGATGGCACTGTAGGTTTTCTTTATGTGGGAAATTTTATGTAGGGAACCGGGCAAACTGTGAGTTTTCACTTGCAGTCTAGAATGGTAGTTTATGCAGTCAGCCTTGGGGAATCCTGCACCACATTCTGCTGTACATGTAAACCAGATCAGATCAGAGAGGTCTCCTAGGGCTGAATCCTGTTGTTGTTGTTGTTGTTCAATCGCACAGTCAAGTCCAACTTGGTGCTTGGGGGGGTCAACAGTGGGAGGGCTTCTAATGTCCTGGCCCCACTGGTGGACCTCCTAATGGCACTGGTATTTCTGGCCACTGTGTGACACAGAGTGTTGGACTGGATGGGCCTTTGGCCTGATCCAACATTGGCGTCTCTTATGTTCTTATGTTCTTATGTAACTCTTTGTGACCCCATGGGCCACATCACTCCAGGCCCTCCTGTCTTCTGCTGTCCTCCAGAGTCCTCGAGGAGACCCAGCTGAGCTCTGAGCAGGAGCAGGAGACAGAGCTGCTAAAGGGGTGAGTGTTTCTTTACTTGCTTTCAGGTGAGGGGATTCAGCTGAGGATAGTGTGTGGGAGAACTGGTCTGGGAGTGTGTGAAAGAGCTTAGAGTTGTTGCAGAGTCCTGGCTGCTTGAGAGAGGAAGAGGAAGGGGCATTGTTTGACTGTGATTGACTGTAATTCAGTATTTAAGAAAGCACCTTGGCACAGGCACGAGCCTCTGGCACAGAAAGCGAAGGCCCTAGGCTCTTTGTCTTTCCCGTAAAGTAATTTGATCTCGACAAGAAAAACCACATAAATGCAAAGGGTTTTAAACAAGGGATTATATTTACTTGTTTTATAAGAATTATGAAGTCAGAATGCCAGCAGGGGGTTGGGGGCAATGTTCCCTCTAAGCTGTGGAGTCTTGTGAGCAGAAATTGTACCTTGTTAGCTACTGGCATTTAAAGTTGTGAGTGAACGATTTGGCTACTGCATATATTAGTTTGCTCTGGAGCCCTCCTCCCTGAGCTAAGACAAAAATCTGTGAGCTGGAGGCTAAAAATCTGCGAGCTGGCTCACACTAACTCAGCTTAGAGGGAACACTGGTTGGGGGCTATCCAGTGTTTTGCACAGAGTGTCACATGTATGACTATCTGCCCACTGGACAGAAGTCTTGGGTGTGTGCTCGGTGCAAGGAGCTCCTGGTTCTCAGGGAATGTGTGTGGTCCCTTGAGGCCAAGGTGGCTGACTTGGAGAAGCAGAGACAGTCAGTTAGGTGCACAGAAAAGACTCTCGGGGACTTGTTAGATACGTCCCACTCTGGAACTGGCAGCCCCGTATTCGACCCTTAGGCAGGTAGACAGCTGGGTGGCGAACCCGCGTACTGACCGTATGGTGACTTGCCTGCCTGGTGCGAAGGTAGCGTACATTACGCGTGTTTTAGATAGGCTGTTAGATAGTGCTGGGGAGGAGCCAGTGGTCGTGGTGCATGTCGGCACCAACGATGTGGGGAAATGCAGTCGTGAGGTCCTGGAGGAGAAATGTAGGCTGCTGGGCAAGAAACTTAGGTCCAGGACCAAGGTAGCCTTCTCAGAAGTGCTACCTGTTCCACGCGCAGGGCCAGAGAGACAGGCACAGATCAGGAGTCTCAATGCGCGGATGAAACGATGGTGTAAGGGGGGAAGGGTTCGAGTTTGTTAGGCACTGGGATGCTTTTTGGAACAAGAGGGAGCTGTACAGGCGAGACGGTCTCCACTTGTCCCGAGAAGGAACCAGGCTGCTGGCGCTTAAAATTAAAAAGGTGGCAGAGCAGTTTTTAAACTGAATATTGGGGGAAA
>NW_015166439.1:77733-84407 GCF_001447785.1 Gekko japonicus | reverse complement strand
GCTAAATTTGCAGATGATACGAAGTTGTTCAGGGTGGTGAAAACCAGTGAGGATTGTGAGGCGCTCCAAAGGGATCTGTCAAGGATGGGCAAGTGGGCATCAACATGGCAAATGGGGTTCAATGTGGCCAAGTGCAAGGTGATGCACATTGGAGCCAAAAATCCTAAATATAAATACACGTTGATGGGGTCTGAACTGGCTGAGACTGATCAAGAGAGAGAGAGACAGTGTGTGACTGCAATAAAGAAGGCCAATGCTATGCTGGGGATTATTAGGAAGGGTATTGAAAACAGATCAGCCAATATCATAATGCCCCTATATAAATCAATGGTGCAACCTCATTTGGAACACTGTGTGCAGTTCTGGTCACCACACCTTAAAAAGGATATTATAGCTTCGGAAAAAGTGCAGAAAAGGGCAACTCGAATGATAAAAGGGTTGGAACACTTTCCCTATGAGGAAAGGTTAAGGCGCTTAGGGCTCTTTAGCTTGGAGAAGCGATGACTGAGGGGTGACATGATTGAGGTTTATAAGATTCTGCATGGGAAAGAGCAGGTAGAGAAAGAGGTACTTTTCTCCCTTTCTCTGGAGCAAGTGATGCTCTGTCAAATTGGTGCTTGGGGGGGTCAACAGTGGGAGGGCTTCTAATGTCCTGGCCCCACTGGTGGACCTCCTGATGGCACTGGTATTTCTGGCCACTGTGTGATACAGAGTGTTGGACTGGATGGGCCTTTGGCCTGATCCAACATTGGCATCTCTTATGTTCTTATGTTAGTATGCTTAATTTTATATTCGTTGCATCTATGACACTGTCTAACCATCTCATCCTTTGCCCTCCCCTTCTCCTTTGACCTTCAATCCTTCCTAGCATCAGGGTCTTCTCCAGTGAGTGCTCCCTTCTCATTTGGTGGCTAAAGTATTTGAGCTTCAGCTTCAGTATCTGGTCTTCCAGGGAACAGTCAGGGTTGATTTCTTTTAGGATTGATTGATTTCATCTTCTTGCAGTCCAAGGGACTTTCAAGAGTCTCCTCCAGCACCATAATTCGAAAGCATCTATTCTTCAGCGCTCAGCCTTCCTTATGGTCCAACTCTCGCAGCCATACATTACTACTGGGAATACCATTGCTTTGCCCATACGGACTTTTGTTGTCAGGGTGATGTCTTTTTTATTATGCAGTGATCTTGGATCCCAGGAACGTGAATTCTGTCACTGCTTCCATGACTTTCCCCTTCTATTTGCCAAGGGGTGATGGGGCCGGATGCCATGATCTTAGTTTTTTTGATGTTGAGTTTCAAGCCAACCTTTGCGCTCTCCTCTTTCACCCTTTTATTTATTCTTTATATAGCACATCAGTATGCTATGAGATTTACAAAGTTACACAGAGCAACTTGTTAATTTCAAGACTAATAATAGTCCTTTTACCAGATAGTAAAGCTTAGAGATAGGGATAGGACAGGGGTGGCCAAACTTGCTCAATGTAAGAGCCTCATAGAATAAACGTCAGATGTTTGAGAGCCACAAGACATGAACAACTATTACACGTTTTTACTGGGAAATATGCAAATTTGTTAACGTTAAATGAGACTGCCAAAAATAATAACAAAAGCGGTAAAAGCAGATATTGAGAGTGATATTTATTTGTCCAATGATGTTTGTTTGCTAATGATATTCAGCTTCCCCAGCCGCCCTGCTGGGAGCTGCAAAATATGTGTGAAAGAGCCGCATGCGGCTCCCGAGCCAGTTTGGCTACCCCTGGGATAGATCTAATCTACCTTGGATGGGTGCAGATGGTGAGAGGCATCCTGCCTCCCTCGTGCCAAAGAAGAGAGCAACGTGCCATTTCTTTGTGTGTATGTAAGAGTCTGAGAGAGAGCGGAGGGAAGGAAGGCAATTTCCCTAAGGGGTATCTCAGTCTACACATTAAAGGAAAGAGGCAGGAGAGTAAACAGGAAGGAGGTTTGCCTGTCTATCTCACAGACTTGTTTGCAATCCCCCTCTGGAGGCTGAGGCTTGAGACAGCATCTAGGTCCTCTCTTCCAACACTATCAACATTCACAGTGCTGTATTAACTACACCAGAAGGACATATCTCTGCCCCAGGGAGCTTACAGTCTGGAATTTGGCACTAGACAGATGGAAGATAGTAGGAAAGAATACGGATGTTGCATATACTTAGGCTGTTTCAGGAGGTAATGGAAACTAAGGGTTTGTCCCAAAGGCTTCCTGGACAAGGAGGGTTTTGAGGATAGAGGTGAAGGCCTGGCATGGCATGGCAAACTCGGTTCTTGGCCCAAGCCCTGCCTCCTGCCCCCGTGGGTCCAGCATCTGAGCATTTGAAGCCATGGTGCTGACCCAACAGGGGCATGAAACACTTTATGTATTTGATCTCATCTCAGTTCAGGGTCACACATATTTGGTTTCCTGGGGAATATCATCAAAGGGGTGTAGGGCGAGAAAAAGAGATGGGGCTTGGGTACAGTTTACTTGTGTTGCTTTCCCATAGCAAACAATAGCAGGGTGGGGAGGAACGGTGTTTGGCAGGCTGTTGGGACTGAGCTGACCAGCTCCACTACTCCTGGTTAAACTATGGGCCTGAGAAAAGCTTGAGTGTACTTAACAGATCTCCATTCAGGGCTGTGCAAACTTGTTTGACCTGGGAAAGGAGGAGAGAAGGAAGATAAGAAGCAGTGAGGAGCTCAAAGTTCAGTGAAGTAGATTTCAAGCAACGTTTGTACTTCTCCTCTAGGACTGGCCCTGATGTTTGTACAGCCTGCACTCCATTTGGCTTAGATCTGTGCACATTTGAGGAGGTGCTCACTTGATGAACCTCCATGTAAAGAGGCAGTATACCTTTGATTCCCAGAAATTAGAGCCAGGGGGAGGCTGCTGTCTTCTTTCTGTGCTTGTGCGTTCAACAAAGCCATCTGGTTGGCTGCAGCTGGAAAGCTGGGCCTTGGTCTGGTCCAGCCAGGCGATGTAGATGTTCTTATGGCCACCTGCACAGGAATTACCCTACAGGCAGTGTTCCCTCTAAGATGAGTTACTGTGAGCTTGCTCACAGATCATGAGCCTCCGGCTCACACATTTTGGTCTCAGCTCAGGAAGGGTGGCTCCAGAGCAAACTAATTTATGCAGCAGCCAAATCGCTCACTCACGACTTTAATGCCAGGAGCTCACAAAGTAGAATTTTTGCTCACAAGACTCCACAGCTTAGAGGGAGTGTTGGGAGTTACAAGTTAAAACACTTCTATTTCAGTACTTACTGGGTTAATGATGTTTGCTAAATCACATGTTTGTTTGTAACCAATAAGTTTAGAGAGCTAGAAAGCCCGGTAACTTCAGATCTAGTTTGTTGTTCTGATTGGAGACTAGAGTGCCAGGTATTAGCATTTTATGGCTCTTTGTCCTGAGGAAGAAGAAGTTAGTCTCCATTACTCTTCTGCCATGTTCTGTCTAGCTGTAAGGATGTAGGAATATTAGCTCTTTGTTATTTTACATCCCGTGTACCTTTTCCCCATGCTAGGTTGTAGTAAACTTTTATATTTAAACACAGCATGGACTCTGCCTCTTTAATACTCTGCTGATTTACTCTGCTGATTCACTTAAAAATTAAAAGAATAATCCAACAGGTTATGGGCCCAGCACGCTTCCGCTGCGTGCAGAGTTTGAGCCATGAGTGTTGTGTTTACTTAAGAATAGAACAGATTTCTTTTTTGAAACGCTTTTCCTGGGAGCAGAGAAGACTTCTAGAGCCTGTTATTGCCTATCGTGCTAACGGGACAGAAGGGGGAGAGTGAATTTCGTTTCCTGCTGGATCGACCGCCAAGACAAAGAAATCCCTGAGGGCTGAATTCACAGCCGGGAGAGACGAGGAAGATCAAAGAAGGGAAACTCCGCTGAACCCAAAGCTGCCCAGACGAGTGACTAAGAAGTTTGGTAATGTAGAATGGCTTCTTCCACTGATATGTCTTTTCATAGAACCCCAGTCCTATCTGAAAATAATATAGATGGTGGAAAGGAAATTTACAATGCATCTTGCAGTCTCGCTCAGCCTTACATGTTTTATCTGAGCAGACTCCCACAGATGATGATGCCAAAAAGAAAGAATTTACAGAGAAAGATGGGCTTGCAAAGGCTTTAATCCTTGGGAACGTCCTTGCTAGTGATAATCAGAAACTTTTAACATGTGAAACTGCAAAGGACATGATATCCCATCTAGATAAGAAATATAATGCTAAATCAAAGGCAAACAGCATTTTTCTTCATCAGCGCTTGTTCAATTGCAAAATGCAAAAGGGAGAATCAATCAGTACACATCTGAACAAAATTCTCAATACCTTTGATGAATGAAAAGCCATGGGTGATCCACCCACTGGGAATTCTGTGCTTAGTGCAATTTTGAGCTCATTAACCAGTGATTTTAATTCAGAAATTGCATATTTGAGAGGAGTGGACAAATTAACTATTGAGTATGCAGTATCCTATCTAGAGGCCGAGGGAAACAGAAGAGAGATGTCGAATCTTACTGAAAGCGTTTCAGTGCTCAGCGTTAGTGCTGCTCATCAGAGAGGAAATGCAAAGAGAGTTGTTAAATGCTTTGTATGTTCCAAGACTGGTCATTTAGCTAAGCAATGCTGGTTTAAACCCCGACCAGATGAAAGGAATAAGACCATGCGGTCTGCCGATGAAACAAGACCTTCTAAGGGGCTTGGTAATGCAAGACCAAATGTTCCTAACAAGCAGAGCGGGACGAAGCCCGTATTCTTTCTAAGAGAGACGCACTCAAATACTGCAGAGGGAGAACAATGTGCAAATGTGCTCGCAATGTCTGATCATAGAAGGAAATCTGATGCTAAATCTTTATGGTTGATGGATTCAGGAAGTGCTGTCCACATTTCAAACAATGCTGAATGTTTTATTGACTTGAATAAAGATAAAAAGCCCAAACTGCAAAAGGTTGATGGTCAAGAATTAAATGTTGCAGGAACTGGGACAGTGAGATTGAACGTTTTAAATACATGTGGCCAGATTCAGCAAATGACTCTGAGAGACTGTGTTCTTGTACCTGAAGCAACTGTCTGTCTGATCTCTACAAGGAGAATCATTGCTACTGGTTTTAAAATTAATCTTGATCAGGGCCAAGGCAAAATATGGCACAAAGATGGTGTTGAACTAGTGATTGAAGAACATGAAAATTATCACTATGTAAGAAACATTGCCATTGCCAATGATGATGAAATGGACACTAATGGGCCAGTGTTCCATACAAAATCATCTGAATGTGATCACAAAGACTGTTTATATAAATGGCATGTGATGTTTGCTCATAGAAATGTGCAAAGTGTACAAAAGCTCTTGAAGGACTGTAATATCAATGCTGTTGAATGTGATGCTATGAAAAATGGTTGTGAAACCTGCTTTAAAGCAAAAGGTACAGCTCCTAGTTATAGGGGCAAATCTCCAGAATGAAATACAAAATTTCTAGAGACTGTGTACTCAGATCTTGTTGGTCCACTAAAACAGTCTGCTGGAGGTAGCAAATATTTTGTGACTTTTATGGAAGCAAAATCCAGATATGTCTTTACATACCTACTTAAAAGTAAAGATCAAGTACTTGAAAAGTTTAAGTGCTATGTTGCTGCTGTCAAAAACAAATTTGGCAAAGCGCCAGAGGTGCTATTCACAGATAATGGCACAGAGTACTGCAGCAGTGAGTTCCAAAGATTCATGGAACAAGAAGGAATTGAACATAAAAACAACAATTCCTTATTCTCCACAACAAAATGGAACTTCTGAACGCTTAAACAGAACCATCCAAGAAATGGCGCGTTCTATGCTAATAGAATCTGGACTTTCAGAAAATATGTGGGGTGAAGCAGTCAATACAGCTGTTTACCTGCACAATAGAGTTCCATCCAAAACTACAAATAAAATTCCTTTTGAATTATGGCATAATAGGGTGCCTGGACTTAAACACATAAGAACCTTTGGATCTAAAGCCTATGCCCACATTCCAAAAGAGAGAAGGGGCAAACTTGACCCAAGAGCAGAGCCTGGTATCCTAGTGGGATACGCTCTTGGAGGAAAGGGCTACAGAATCCTAGATCCTAAAAACTGCACAATTAGGGAATGCAATGTGGTACATGTTAATGAAAGCGACATCCTACAAACTCCTAAGCCAACTAAGTCCACAGTGCAACCTGCTACTCAGGAACCTACAGATGTCTCCTTCTTCGACGTGTTCGCTTGGCAACCTACAGGGACCACCTGTGAACAGGCAAGTCCATCTCCACAAGAGAGTTCCAGCTCAGAAGGGGAACCAGAAGAGGCAACGCCAAGGGTAAGAGAGACGACCACTGTGAGACAATCAGCAAGGAGTACCAAGGGTGTACCACCACCGATGTATGGAATTTGTGCAAGTGTGCAGCCAATAAAGGAACCTAATAACTGGAAGGAAGTCAATCAACTACCTGCACCTGAAAGAAGCAAGTGGATAGAAGCAATGGAAGAAGAATTTGCATCTTTACAAGACAAACAAGTTTGGACTCTTACTGAGTTGCCTTCTGAAAGAAAAGCCATCGGCTGTAAGTGGGTGTACAAAGTGAAGTATGATCCTGACGGCAAGGTGGACAAGTACAAGGCTCGCCTCGTCACAAAAGGCTTCTCACAAAAAT
>NW_015166439.1:65968-76573 GCF_001447785.1 Gekko japonicus | reverse complement strand
CGCTTGACAAGCAACGTTTTGAGACTCTTCGTGAAAGTTTGAATTTGCAAGATTTCAGTGTTATAACTTGAGAAGGGGTGTTGGGAGTTACAAGTTTAAACACTTCTATTCCAGTATTTACTGGGTTAATGATGTTTGCTAAATCACATGTTTGTTTGTAACCAATAAGTTTAGAGAGCTAGAAAGCCTGGTAACTTCAGATCTAGTTTGTTGTTCTGATTGGAGACTAGAGTGCCAGGTATCAGCATTTTATGGCTCTTTGTCCTGAGGAAGAAGAAGTTAGTCTCCATTACTCTTCTGCCATGTTCTGTCTAGCTGTAAGGATGTAGGAATATTAGCTCTTTGTTATTTTACATCCCGTGTACCTTTTCCCCATGCTAGGTTGTAGTAAACTTTTATATTTTAAACACACCATGGACTCTGCCTCTTTAATACTCTGCTGATATACTCTGCTGATTCACTTTAAGAATTAAAAGAATAATCCAACAGGGAGCATTGCGGCTACAGGGCACATGTAGGAAAAGATACTCAGGCGACTTGAGGACCCTCCAGCACTGCTTGAGAACTCCTTGTGAAGAGGGTCTGGCTAGGTGGAGTCACACACTCCTGTCCCTCCCGGGATGGACTGCACCAGTACCCTGAATGAATGCACTGACAGCAGACACAGCCCGCTAGGCAGACTTCAAACACATTCAGTGAACGTGGCCAGCGTCTAGTAGGGTTGCCAGCTCTGGACTGTGAAATTCCTGGAGATTTTGGAGGTGGAGTTTGGGGAGGGGAGACCGCAGTGGGGTATAATACCATACAGTCCACTTTCCCAAACAGCCATGTTCTCCAAGGGAACTACCTGGAGACCAGTTGTCATTCCAGATCTCCAACCACCACCTAGAGACTGGCAAGCCCGGCGTCTAGAAACTACGTGCATGTGGGAACCCAGCACCGAGGGCGAGGGGGAAAGTACTCCGTACATGTCCCGCGTGGCGTCCTTCTTCGTCTCTTCCAGGCCTGAGATCAAGCCGGTGCCAGGCCCACAGGAGGGAAGCGGCGAAAGTGGGCGAGCGACCTGCTTCAGTCCCGGGTAGTGGCGGTCTCCCCGCAGCCAGGTGGCGAAAGGCCCGCCAAAGGCCGCCGCCTCTTTCCCGGCAGTTCCCTGGCGCGCAGACTCCAAAGCGGCGCTCCTCCCCGGCCGCGGTTCTCCAAGGACGCGCGCTCTCTCTTCGGCTCGCGCGGTCAGCTTTGCGGGCGTCCAGCCTCATGGAGCTGGCGGGGCTGAGGAGGCGTCGCAGCCGGGAGGCCTGGTGCTCCCCAGGAGGTGAGACTCCCCCTTGCCCTCGGGGCCAGACCGGAAAAAAAGCGTCTCCGGGCGCCGAGGGTGGGAAGGGGCGCGGCTGGAGGAAGGATGCGCGGGGGGCACCGAGCGTGGGATAGGTCAGGGGGCTTCTCAAAGGCGTTTTCCGCTCTAGGTCCCAGCGAGAGCTCATCCGAAGCCGGAGAGGCTGCGGTGTGCACAGTGCTGGTGTGTGTGTGTGTGTTAGAGATTGCTCGGGCTTTTTTAGGGAGTCGTTTCTCGGGGATCTGTTGGAACGGGGGGGGGCTCAATCCCTCGAAGCTGTTTTCAGTGCCAGGGCACAGCCCTGGGCGTTGTATCTCTGGACAGGTGCAGAATGCTTTCCCTGGCTTCTTATCTCACTCGTTCTCATCCAATTTAAGGCTTTCAGGGAAAGGGAGAATAGAGTTTTCAGGTCACTTCGTTCCAGCATCTCTCTCTCTCTCTCTCTCTCTCTAAAATACAGTCCTGCAAACACAAAAGAGCACCTGGGACAAAGTGTCTGAATAAGAGAATGGGGACAGGTGAGTTGGGCCCCTGGGCAAGTTCAGCAACAGGGCCAAAAGGCCGACTCAGTAGAGACTTTGACAACACAACATTTGAGGGGGGGAAACAAGGGTGCTTTTTAGGTTAAAAATGCTCTAAAGACATAACTAGTGATGCCAGTAGACAGCCAACAGGAGGTGGGGATGGTGTTGTGCATGGCACAGATGGGTGGGTGCAGAACACAGGGCGCTCCTGGCTCACTCAGGATGGGTTTGCTCCCTTGAGGCTGAGGTTGCTGACCTGGAGAATCTGAGAGAGCCAGAGAGAGGTACATGGATGAGGCTATCAGGAGTCTGCTAGGAGCGGCCAGCACCCATGCTGACGCTCCTCTGTTGTCATGGAGAATGAGGGTCTCGCCATAGACGGGCATTGAGTGCAAGAGGGAGGGAAGTAGGGCAGGATTCCGCACACGTTTGGGGATCCCACCTTGTGTCTGAAGTAGTCAGATCGGTTCTTGTGTGTGCGGTGCCTGATTAGGTTCAGAACCACAGGCTCAGGACCTTTTTATGCTATTTTCCTAACCTGAAACAGTTTCTGGGGATCTGTTTAGAGGAACCCACATGTTTCCTGGGATTTACGTGGATTTCCCCAACAGACCCAATGGCACAGGTGGCAGAAACAGCACAAGGGGGAGGCTGAAGCCCCTCTTCCACATGCACCAGGGTTCTGATCAAGCGCTGCACATTCAGGAATTAAGGAAAACCAACCCACAACTCATGTGTGATTGTGGTACAGCTGACATAGGGTGGGGACCCAGACCCAACCTGAGGAATCTAATGTACTCAGTCTGACAACTTCCTTTGTGGGGTTGGTGGCAGGGCAAGGACTTGTCCATAATTAGGGAGGTAGATATCGGATAGACGTTTTGATCTTGTTGTGACGTGTCTGTTAGGTACAAAGGTGGCAGACATTGTGAGCAGTTCAGATAGGCTGTTAAGCGAGTGCAGAGAAGGAATCGGCTCTTGTGGTGCATGGTGGCACCAGCAGCTTTGGGAAATGTAGCTGAGTGGTCCTAGAAGGGAATGTCCTATGTAACAATGAACATCCAGGGTCGCACTGTCTGAAAAATGCGACCTAGTCCATGCTGGACACGTGGGAACCATGCTGGACAAGCTGACCCCTGTACACAGCAGCTTTGCGTCACTTGAGCTGAAATGCTGGCATTTAAGTCTCCAAAAGGTTGCAGAATTAACTCCTGTGGAAAAATCAACAGCAGCTGGGGAGCCCCCAGTTCGGGAAGACTCATCCACAAAGAAGAGTTGGTTTTATATCCCTCCTTTCACTACCCGAAGGAGTCTCCGAGCAGCTTACAATCACCGTCCCCTTCCTCTCCCCACAACAGACACCCTGTGAGGTAGGTGGGGCCGAGAGAGCTCCGAGAGAGCTGTGACTGGCCCAAGGTCACCCAGCTGGCTTCATGTGGAGGAGGAGTGGGGAATCCAACCTGGTTCTCCCGGATTAGAGCCCCACCGCTCTTAACCACTACACCAAACTGGCAGTCCGGTTTACAATGAGTATATGCCAGAAAATAACAGCCGCTTAAAAAAAGCCAAAAGGGCTGTGGGAGGAAAAATATGCCTGCCAAGGAAGGTTGGCAAGGGAAGCAACGTACAGGTGTTTCTATGCAAATGCTGAACGCCTCTGAGGGAACATGGGGGAACTGGCATGCTTATACTAAAGGATATAGTTTGCTTTTCAGAGACCTGGAGGAAAGGGGGAGGGGAATCAGTGAGATATGGTCATCCCTGGATACAAACTTTATAGAAAAGCCAGGGAAGGATATATTGAGAGGAGTGTAAGTCAATATGCCAAAGAAAGCATAGAGTCTGATAAACTAGGGCTGCAGTCACACGGAACATAAGCCACGCAAGAGAGACGGAAGACAGGCAGATTTTCCGGGCGCGATCTCACCAGCACATCTGGGAAGCGTAGAGCTCCCGTGGCACAACCGAGGCTTCCCGGCGAAAACGCGCTGCAAAAAACTAGTACCGCGGAGGTACTAGTTTCCGGAAACTGCGGGGCAAGGGCGGGCGTCTGATCGCGTTTCCGGAGGCATCCGGCGCCCGCCCATGTCCCCTTGTGACAAAGGTTTTTTTCCCCCCAAGTCTCTGTGGATGCGCACACGCACCCAACAGAGCATGCGCATTCGTCAGGTACACAAAACAAAAACACCAGTTTGCTGCACCAACCGCTTCTTTGTTGCGCGCAGGCTAGTCCTGTGATCGGCACCTCTCCCTACCCACGGAACCTCCATGGTACCTCCACAGGACCTCCAAGGAGGTCTGATCGCTTAACCGTGTGTTAGTTTGCCCCGGGGCAAACAGCCACGCTTCCTCCACGCAGTTTCCTGCCCGTGTGACCGGAGCCTAGAATATGTAAGAGGAATAAATTCCACCACCAAAGTACTATTGGTGGACATAGCAGACCCAGAAAGTAATTTAATACGTCCCTAGCAGTGTTCCCTCTAAGCTGAGTTAGTGTGAGCTAGGTCACAGTTTTTTAGCCTCCAGCTCACACATTTTTGTCTTCCCTCAGGAAGGATGGCTCCAGAGCAAACTAATTTATGCAGTAGCCAAATCACTCACTCACAACTTTAATGCCAGCAGCTCCCAAAGTAAAAATTTTTGCTCACAAGACTCCACAGCTTAGAGGGAGCATTGGTCCCTAGTATTATCAGCCCCCTGACCAGAGCTGTAAGATTAATCTTTATTTTATTTATTCATTGGGTACAAGATCTTATAACGTCAATATATACTTTCCCTTCCCTCTGCTGCTCTGCCTCAGATATTCTGTTGAGGGTCTCAGCTTTGCATGTGATGGATGGTATATGCTCTGGCCCCTTCCTCCCAAGCCTAGAGATATTTAATACCCTGGGAACTAAGCCGGAAGGAGCCACATCTTGCTTCTTCTCAGATGTCATTCCATAGATGGCTTTCTGAGATAGAGAAAAGAATAGGAGAGGCAATGTAATAATGTGACTTTCAACTACATTCCCATTGACTGCTTAAATGCATATCTGTGACAGAGAGAACTTAGAGATGTCATAACCAGCTATGCCTCTTGGAACAGTTAGCTTCAGACCTGACGAGGAAGGAGGTGATCTTGAACTAGGGTCGTGAGTGGTGATGAGACCCTGGTATGAGATGTAAGCTGTGTTGAACCAGTTGGGAATGGTGAGAGCAGCATTCGTGGAGATGGAAAGTTGCCTTAAAGGGTGGGTGTGTGCAGGACAGGTTAGAGATGTAAAATTTTCGAAAATTTTGAAGCTCGGAAAAAAACTTGTTTTCCCCCCAGTTTTTATTGGGGGGAAACGGAAATTTTTGGAAAAATTGAAAAAAATGCAACATTAGCACTTCTTTTTTCTTTTCCAGATTGAAAGTCACTCTGTTACCTTAGGAACATAAAATATGACTATGGACATTTTTACTTGGCATGAAATTATCACAACTAGCATATTAAAAATATAGTGTATCTAAACAGTTATTACATACAGAATACCCACCCACATGCAAAAACAAAACTGAAACCTTTTTCTTTTCTTGTGACCGATAGCACCTCCTAAAGGAAGAAATGCATCTTGTTCTTGCATTGGAGAGTTCAGTTTGTAACCTAGGACTTGTTTGTCCTCAGTGCACAGAAATTAGATCACTCTGATACCATACATATTTTTAGAAATGATTTGGAAAATATTTGAACACCTTGTCTTAAAATATTTTATTCATCATGTTAAAATAAAATGTTCCATAATCATTTTTTTTCTTTTCTTTAATTTTTCCAATTTTTCAAAAAACAAAAAAACAAAAAAGGCTTCAGGAAAAAACCGGGGGGGAAACGGTTTCCCCCCAAAATTTTCAGTTTTTTCCCCGGGCCTTCACATCTCTAGTCTAGGTCAATGAGGAAACTTCTAAAAAAGGAGGGGGTTAGTCAAAAGGCAGTTGAAAGGGAAAGTGAAGAGGGTCACATCTCTTCAGGATGCTCGGAAGTTGTTCAGATCCATATTAACTGGCACTCATGCAGAAGAGCATAGAGAAGGTGCCATTGAATCTAAGAGGATGCCAGTATGGTTATCAAGGATATCATTAGTATTCATCTGTCTCCCTCTTGTTTTCTTCTACTTGTGGGTGAAGATTTTTTTTGTTTTGTTTGGCATACCCTCAGTAATTCTTTTTGGCCCTAGCCTGCCCCCCACCCTGGCTGCGTTGTATTTGTATGTTTACATGTTTTAAGTGAATTGTATAAACATTTTAAAATGCCACTTGAATGTTTAGATGTTTGCTGCCTTTGGGACCTAATTTGGGTCGGAAAGCAGCACAGAAATGTTTCAGATAAATAAATAAAAATACCTATAATAAAGACAAGAAGTCTTTCTTGAAAAAGTTTTACCCCAGCAAGGAGTACAAACTTTGGCAAAACTAGTGTGAGCTGAGAGTTAGGGCAAGTGAAAAGAATTTATTTTTTCCCGGAGCATATTACTAAAATCATCAAGACAATACAAATTCCTTTAAATATAGGAGATGCAAGATATTGGCCTGAGAGGCAGTTGGGCTGTTAGGCAATCAAAGAGTGAAGGGACTGCTAAAAGGAGACAGGGAAGCTGTATCTCCGCTGTGGAAGACAAAGGGTGGATGCCCCAAGCTGTAACTGCTTTTCTTTGAGGAGGATGTCTGCCATTAAATAGAGATGAGAAGATAATCCAGTGCTGGCAGGTTAGAAATTGGGTCGTAACGACAGACATACACGCCCAAACGGGTTCTTAAAGAACTCAGATGTTAACCTGTAGGTCTCCTACCAATAGTAAGTAGCTTTTCACTGAAATTGTCCTTTCTGCTAAGCAGTTGGGAAGTAGCGAATGTAGGTAGCACTGATTTTTTGAAAGGGGATTGTGGGGGAGCTGTGGGGGCAGTATCCAGGAAGTTACAGGCTGGTTAGCCCAGCATTTAGATAAAGGCTAAAATTATTTCGTCAGAAAAGGAGCCCGTTCTACTGAGGAACAATCAGTATGCCATTTCCCAGGGAGGTCGTTTGAGTACTTTAACAAGCATGTGGACAAGAGTAAACACTGGATTTCGGAAAAGCTTTTGACAAAGTCCATCACCCGAAGCTCCCTGACCCGGGATCAGAGGACAGATTCTCGCATGGATTAGTAGCTGGCTGAACGACAGAAGACAGAGAGCAGGGAATATACAGACAAGTTCTTGCCATGGAGGGAAGGGGTCCCCCAAGGAGATGGGTTGGGACCAGTGCTATTTAAACTTGTTCATCAGCAGTGTGGAATTGGGGGTGAGCAGTGAAGAGGCTTCGTCTGCAGAAGGTGCCGAATTATTCAAGACGGGGAGAAACCGAAGTGGATTGTGATTCCAAGAGGATCCCTCTGTAGTGGGTGAGTGGGCGCAACAAAGTGGCAAATGAGATTCGGTGTAAAGGGATGCACAGTGGAGACAAAAAAAAATCCTAATTTTATGTAGATCCCGATAAGATGTGAGTGAGTGGTGACCGCCCAAGTAAAGATCTTGGGGTAATGGGCAGTGTTCCCTCTAAGCTGTGGAGTCTCGCGAGCAAAAATTCTCCTTTCTGAGCTCCTGGCATTCAAGTTGTGAGTAAACGATGTGGCTGCGGCATAAATTAGTTTGCTGTGGAGCCATCCTTCCTGAGCCGAGACAAAAATGTGTGAGCCGGAGGCTAAAAAACCGTGAGCTAGCTCACAGTAACTCAGCTTAGAGGGAACACTGGTAATGGGCAGTGTTCCCTCTAAGACGATTTATTTATTTATTTATTTCATCACATTTCTATATCGCTCCTGCCCGAGGGCTCGGAGCGGTTTATACATATATTTAATTATCTAACTAGGGCCACATATATTTCAGGGGAGATGGATGCCTTACCAGGCACCTAAGCAGCGTAGATCTTTTTCCTTTCTGTGGCGGGTCTTGCTGGAACCAGGCGGTAGTGTCCTTCGGCGGAGGTCTGTTTCTCATCGGCTTGGCTCTCCTGGGATGTCCCTCTGTGGCGCGCGGCTGCGCGATGAGTCGCACTGGTCTCTGTCCCACAGGCACCAACCGCACTTTACGTCACCACGCCTCCCGGACCACGCCTCCACGAGTCGCCTGCCGTTTTTGCCGCCGATCCGTCGCCATGTTCTTTCTGCCGGCTCGCTCGTTGTTCGCCACATCGCCCAGCCACTGCTGCTGCCTCCAGTATTGGAGGTAGGGTGCCCCCCCACTCCTAAGAATTAGTGTGCGCTAGCTCACAGTTTTTTACCCTCCGGCTCACACATTTTTGTCTTAGCTCAGGAAGGATGGCTCCAGAGCAAACTAATTTACACAGGAGCCAAATCACTCGCTCACAACTTTAATGCTACGGTAGTAGCTCAGAAAGTAGAATTTTTGCTCACAAGACTCCACAGCTTAGAGGGAGCATTGGTAATGGGTCTCCATAGAAACACAAAGCTTATTGCTACAGAATGTAGCACCAACACCCAGCATAATTTTTGGAAAGGTCTGGACAAATTCACCAAAGGGTAGGTCCCTCTATAGCTGTATGGAACCTCCACCAACATACATGCTAGTTGTTGGGGAGCAGCCATAGGGAGAAGCTTGTGGCCCTGCTGTGGGGCATCTGGGGTGTCTGGGTAGCCACGGTTGGAAAACAGGCGCTGGACTAAATGGACCATTCATCTGATCCAACATGGTTTATGTTTTAGAGAAATTTGCCAGTGCCCTTTACTTCCAAATTCAGTGTGTTCCTCAGCTGCTTATAATCCTTCAGTGAAACAGTAAGGTAAATAACTCTGCACATGTTCAGAGGTTTCTCTGTTGTGTTCTTATGTGCCCGTACATTGATTGAAAGCAAGGTTGAGAGTTAAGTATTCCACCCTGGCTGTGTGCCAGTTTTGTGTGTGTGTGTGTGTGTGTGTGTGTGATTCTACCCTCCATCAATTCCTGCCTCAGAAAGGGTATGAAAGTGCGATCGGTTGGTCTAGCATCAAAGTCTCAATGCACATGGAAAACTTGCAAATAGCCTGTAATCCCTCTGTTGTATGTGGTAATGTTACACAGTAGTGGCAGAAGTTATGAGCCTTTGACCCCTGCTGTTATCATTAGTTGGAGCAGATCAAGGTTTCATGGCTGCCATGACAACCATGGAGCTATCTTAACTGACACTGAACTCACCTGGTGTAATGGTGGAAGAAGAAGAGTAGGTTTTTATACCCTACGTTTCTCTACCATAAAGAGTCGCAAAGCGTATTGTAATCACATTCCCTTCCTCTCCCCATAGCAGGCACCTTGTGAGGTAAGTGAGGCTGAGAGAGTTCTGAGAGAACTGTGACTGGTCCAGGGTCACTCAGCAGGCTTCATGTGGAGGAAAGGGGAACCAAACCTGGTTCTCCAGAAGAGTCCACCGCTCTTAACCACTGCACCACACTGGCTCTTTGTTGGTCAGAGTATTGGCCTAGAAACTGGGAGACCCAGGTAAAAATCCTTACTGACATATTGCTGGGTGACCTTGGGCCAATCACACACTCTTAGCCTAACTTACCTCAGAGGGTGTTGTGAGGATAAAATGGAGGATGGGAGAACATCAGTGTAGGCTGTTTTGAGTCCCCATTTAGGTGGGCAAAGTGAGGTATAACTAAAAAAATAATGTAGCAGAGCAGGCCATCCCTTGTATTTAGTGTTCTGGGCAAGTTAGGATAATGGTGATCTTGGGAGTGTGCGTTTTCTCTGTGACTCCATTGTCCGGTATAGATTTTTGGTGAGCACAGGATCATGCAGAAGTGTGGGTGGGTCAATTGACATGATCTGCCCCCAAAGAAAGATGGATCCACATGGTTTCCTGACAGCTTTGGGGCATTTCCCATTTGATGTGACTTGCAATGCATACAACAGATTTAGTAGTTCTCTGGAATCAGGAGGCTTTGTGAACAGTGAACACAATGGCTCCTGTTTGTGCATGAACACATGAAGCTGCCTTATACTGAATCTGACCCATGGTTCATCTAAGTTAGTACTGTCTACTCGGACAGACAGCAGGTTGCCAGGGTTTTGAGGTTTTTCATATCACCTACTAGCAAAGATCCCGGGGATCGAACCTGGGACTTTCTGCATGCTGAGCAGGTGCTCTACCCTTGAGTCATGGCCCCTCCCCAGCGGCCCCTGCTCATTGTAGTACCTGATTCTTTGTGTGATGAAGTAATTGTGACCACGGTGGAAGATGGAGGAAGACTTGAGCCAAATCTGACCGAAGGAAAAGAAGAGCCTATTTGTATTGTATTTTTTGTGTGTGTTGATTGTGTATGGCTTTTAAAATGTGTTCTAAGCCATTCTGAGTATTTCTCTTAAATGAAAAGGTGAGATATAGATATTCTTAATAACTAAGGTGATATAGCACTATGTATGTGCCTGTGGCACTTTGTGAGGCCTCATAAACAAAATTTGGGAGATGTTTGTAATGGATAAAATTGCAGATAGTACCTATGAAAGTTCTCGAGGTCATGCAAATTTGATGCTAAAATGGTTACCTTTTCTTGAGGCTTCATTTGAACATAGCTCATTTACAAGACCTCAGATCCCGCGTTTCCCCCCCAAAATAATTAATTATATGTGAACATTGATTTTGGAATTTGGTTACACTGGAGGATATTTACACATTGTTTATGACTTTTCTTCCTACCCTTTTTTCTCTTAATATGTCCATTCTGAGTAGAAAATTTCATACATTTCATAGTTCTGATG
>NW_015166439.1:54696-65936 GCF_001447785.1 Gekko japonicus | reverse complement strand
TATATATATATAACAAAAGACAAAGCAAAATAAAAGACACATTTTAGTAGTTTACATTCTCAGATTCCATAAGGTTTTGGGGGTGGGCATAAGACAACAGAAGGGGAGAGACTAAAATAGTGACACACAAAATACTGTGGAGCATAGCAGCTAAGATCCCAACCCCGGGTACTCTCTCTTGACAGTAAACCCCATTGAATGCAGTAGGTCGTAACTTCCTGCACAGGATCAGGTTATGAGCAAATTAGAAGTTCATCCCAGCCACAAAATCCTGGGTGTACTACTGGGGTGTCATGAGGGTTACTGAAAGAATGCGTGTGCAGCATTTTTAACACTCTAAATACTAAATTGCAAGAGAAGAGCAAAGTGGCTGCTGATCATTTTAGTGCCAATTCATTTCAAATGCTTAATGTTCTTGTTTTTTTATGGTAAACATTGCAGTCTTGCTTCTAGCACTGTGCGGCTACTAAGAAATGCCTTGTGTTAACTCCTGCTCTTTTAGTGAAAGTGATGCTGAGTTTTATTACCGCTGTTTTAATATGTGATTATTTAACGCTTGTGCTTTTTGTTGTTGTTTGTCTGAAAGCCACTTCAAGGACTTTTGGTGGAGGAAGTAGGCTAGAAATAACTAAATGAAATAATAAAGTCTTAGCATTAGAATAAAGATGAGATTAAGGAGAATTGGAGATGCAAGGGGGTGAATGTGAGCTAATACGTATGTGTTTGTTTGGAGGGAGGCTCTTCCACAGTCCTTGATCAACCCCCCCCCCTCATAGTACAATCCCAAGTATAGCTATCTCTTCCTTTCTTAAAATATTTATATCCTGCCTTTCCTTGTGGCTCAGGGTGGCTTACAAGTCACAACTAAAACATTACAAATAAAACCAGTAGAATAAAGAGGAAGAGGAGGAGATTGGATTTATACCCCGCTCTTCACTACCCAAAGGAGTCTCAGAGCGGCTTACAATTTTCTTTCCCTGCCCCTCCCCACAACAGACACCCTGGGAGGTAGGTGGGGCTGAGAGAGCTCTTTCCAGAACAGCTCTGAGAGAACTATGACTGAACCAAGGTCACGCCAGCAGCTGCATGTGGAGGAGTGGGGAATCAAACCTGGTCCTCCCAGATTAGAGTCCGTGCTCCTAACCACTACACCAAACTGCCTCAGATACCCTCTCCCTCCAAAGATGCCTACAGTTGAACTACCTTAAGTGTATTAAGGTGTAGCAAATCTGTGATCTGTGGAATATCTCCTGAAGTCCTCCTTTGGTGGTAAAAGCAGCTTGAACATGCCCTGCCTGCCTGTGGGTGCGTGAGTGTGTGTACCAAGGGTTGCTTTTTCCAGTGTGAACTGCTGACTCAACATCTGGATTTTCCCCTCTTGTTCTAAGGAGTTATCTATATTGTGCTTACTCTTCGTTCTCCAAGGGGTATTTCTAACTCTTCTCTGCCTAGTTTTATGCCGGAGGATTTAAATGTAGGCCCAAGTGTTATAGATTTTCACATCTATTTCAATATCCATTTCCCATGATGACTCCAGCGGTTTGTTGTATCAAAATTAAACAGGAGTCCAGTGGCACTTCCAAGGCTAACAAAATGGGTTCCAGCGTAAGCGTCTGTGGGTCAGAGCTCCCTTTGTCCCACACATGAACTGTTGCCTAATGGGTAAACATTTCATATTTCTGATGAAGTGAGCTCTGACTAACAAAAAGAATGGGGTTTGTAACTCTAGCTTCCTTGTGGTTTTTGTGAGCAGAGGAGGCTTCTGTTTGAACTCTTGAAGGCATGCGAGCAAAAAGGTTAACCAATCAGGAGTCAGCCCTGGTTTTGCCTATCTGGACTCAGCTCTGGAACACGTGAAGTAGTAGCACAGAAGAGTGTTTCTGAGCAAGCACAGAGTACACTTCTCTAATTTGTGAACAGTTACAGCTGAGATTAGGAAGCCGAGCTTCCGAAAGACATGTGCCTTGACACTGCTGGGCTGGCTCTGTAGGGAGGTGAGTTCCAAATGGTGCTCTTGGGTGCTCTTTCTGCTCCTTCCAACTGTGTTTGTAGTAAGATGGCTCTCCAGTCATCCCAGGAATGAGCAGGAGCCTGCCTTTGAAAACTGGAGTTCTCAGGAGCTCTGGAGGTAGCCATGAACTGGATTTTCCCCTCCTTTTGGGTTAGACTTGCAGTTAGTTCTTCCACTTTTGCCTTCTAGGTGCAGCTGTGATTTGACAGAGGTGAGACTCCCACACTGTGAGCTGCCTCCCACGCAGGGATAAACCTTTCATGATGGCCTCTCAGGGAACTCCAAAGGACTCGTGAGTAGCAGACTTGCATTAGGTCTAGCTTGGGAGGGATTTACTTTGGGATTGTTTGCACTGTATGCACTGTATTATTTGCACTGTATATAGTAACAGTTTGTTTTTATACCGTTACCGATAATTGCTTTTTCTCTTTTCTTTTTTTGTGGCCTCTGGCACTCAGTCCCTTTTGTAGTTTTCTGCCCAGTCGGACCGCTGGTCTCTCAAGACCAGTGTTGTCCATTCTCACTGGCAGCCTACTCCCCAGGGTCTCAAGCAGAGGTTTTTCTCGTAGCTTACTACCTGATCCTTTTATAACCAAAGATGCCTGGGACTGAACCCCTGACCTTCTGGGTGCAAAGCAGAGGCTCTGCCACTGAACCACAACACAGGCTGACTTGCTTCCCCAACTCAACACTAATTAGACCAATTATGGAAGTGTTCCAATGTCCTCAGAGGGTTGTTTTTGCAAAAGAGACAAAACAGAGGAAGGCAAAAGGTGTGTCCTTTTTTTAAAAAAAAGTGCTTTCAGGTATGTATTTGGCTGGAGGAGAGTGTTTCATGCATGAATTGCTCAGGTATCAGGATTAGAAGTATTTGGTGAGTTGCACTTCCCCAAAACCTGACTTTCCGGTCTGGCCATGAGTGAGAGAGGCTGGCAGGGTGGGTCTGGCTTCTGTCCTTCCTTCCTTCACTACCAAAACACAACATTTCTGTGTGGGGGGGAGGGAGGTAAGCAAGCCAAGGAAAAACTGCCTCCCCTCCATCATCTGTTTGTCACCCCGCCCCCCTTGCTGCCCAGTTTCCAGGAGACCGGAAAGGCTTGAATGTTTCCACCCCTGGAGGAATTTTAACGTGTGTGGGGATTTTTGGTTTGCTGCCTTTCCTGTTACCCACCCAAGCGTCTCAAGCAGGGGAATGAGCAAATGAATAAGCAAAAGGCTATCTCCCTGGAAGCTCTCATGCACATTTGCTGTGCAAGAACACAGGAGTTTTACATGGAGGGATGGGGGGGGAGGGGGGAGGCCTGGGCACCATGATAGGCTAGGGCTGCTCACTTGACCATTCTGGCTTGAAACCCTAAAGTTCCTCCTCCTCACCAACTTATAGAGGAATATCCATAGCTTGATAGTAGAGCACATGCCTTGCATGCAGCCGGGTTCTTTCCCTGGCACTCTGACTGAGAGGGTCGGGGTCTCTCCCCCCCTCTTCCCCCTCTCTTGGTCCCTGGCTGCTTCCCTCTTACTTTTTTCCATCCAGATTTTGAGGCTAGAAATAATCTAGGAAGCGGTAGTGGAGAGAAGGGTCAAGCCCCCCTCCCCACCTTCATACCTCTCATCTCTCTGTTGCAGATTACCTTATCTTTACTATGGTGACCTTGAGGGTGGGCTGTATAGTGTGTTTTCTGTGGGGTCTGCCTTTGAAAGATACTTGTAAAGTGTGTCTAATCCAGATGGGTGCTAGCTAGAGAGATCATGTTATGCTTACCTTTATGGGTCTACACGGAGTACCATTTTATGACAAGCCCTGCTGGCTCAGACCAGTGGTCCATCTAGTGCAGCATCCTGTCTTACACAGTGCCCAACCAGTTCCTCTGGAAGACCAACCACAGGGCATAAAGGATGCTGGAGAGTCTCAGATGGTGTTTTGACTGCTTTACTGGTGTGTATCCAAGAAAATGTCAACAAGTTCCTAAATAAAACAGTGTTCCCTTAATGCAAAGGTTGTTGTGCAAGTGGCATGTTTCTTACGTAACTGAACATCTTTTTCTGGGTATTTTCTTTTGTGCTTTTGTGCTTTCTCACAGAAACATAGACCTGGAAGGGACCTCAAAGATCATCTAGTCCAACCACTTGCACAATGCAGGAAATTCACAGCTCCCCCCCCCACTCCCCCAGTGACCCCAGCTCTATACCCAGAGGAAGGCAAAAAACCTCCAGGATCCCTGGGCCAATCTGGCGGGGGGGATTCCTTCTTGACTCCAAACAGATGCATTATATGCCCAGGCATTACCTTGGGCATATAAGAAAGGGCCACAAGAGCCAAACACTGGCTCATCCCTTCCCTTTCATGGTCCCCTCCCTCTCATGATCTGCCTAAAATCATAGTGAGTCATAGAATCAGCATTGCTGTCACATGGCCATCTAGCCTCTGCTTAAGAACCTCCCAAGAAGGGGAACCCACCACCTCCTGAGAAAGCCTGTTCCACTGAGGAACTGGTTTAACTGTCAGGAAGTTCTTCCTAATGTTCAGAAGATACCCTGTTCTGGCTGCCACATCTGTTGGGTTTGCTTGTTTCTGACTTTTAGAAAGCAAACGATCAAAGAAAGTGAAAGCAGCATGCAATGCAGAGGGGAATTTCTGTTCCAGAGTGGATTTCGTAAAATGCAGAATTGCTCTAAGTAAAACGGCGTTTCCTTAATGCAAAGGTTGATGTGCAAGTAGTGTGGTTCTTACCATGTCCCGCTTTGAAAATATATTCTTCAACTGCACTATTGTAAATTTAAATGAATGCCCAGTCATACACAATATTCTGTTTCTAGTGCTGCGCCCTGCAGAAGCGGAAATAGGCCATTGAATGCAGTGATGTTTTGTCTTTCGCAACAGTTTGCTGCAGTTTTTTTAAAAATGCTTCCACTGATGTTATGACCTTCACATTAGCAGAGGTGGATACATGCCACTGCTTTAGCTTTTCGTTATACTTCTATTTTTATTTTGCGCTGCTAGAGATGGTGTGTAAATATAATACAAGAATAAAGCCTGTGGTTGAGCGTATGTGTCTCCCTAGCCTGAAATCCTTTTAACTGTTGTGTCCTTTTCTCCCCAAATTGCCAGTTTCCATTGCGTGGCAATCATTTTCTTCCTTCTCGGCCTGGGAACTCTCCTTCCCTGGAACTTCTTCATCACTGCTATTCCGGTGAGTGTTTTACTTGGAACACATTTCTGGCCTTTGACAACAAAATGATAAATAAGCGATCTATGCAGTCTGGAAATCAGTTCTAAATCAGGGAACTCTCCAGCCCCCACCTGGAGGTTGGCAACCCTACCAGTGTGTATCCTTCTTATATAGGTAGTTGGCAGTCCCCCTCTTCTCATAGCCCCAGGGAGGCCTAATTACATGTTATACTTTTGCTGAATCTGTACCCAGATTCTGCCAGCTGCCAACTGTGTTCAGTTCTTCAGCATGTGGGGGCCTGATTCATAGTGGAACCATGGCACAAGGGGAGAGGGGGATTAAGATTCCCCCCCCCCGCATCATTTTCCTGCCCCGAAATGGCCTTGGAGAATTGCTGTTTGCTCCATAGAAGAAAACTTCTCCAATGAGGCAAATAGTGACTCCTGAGGGCCATTTCAGGTCAGGATAATGACACGGAGGGGGAGGCTTAAGGCTTCTCTCTCCAGATGTAGCAGTTATGATCCAAATTTGGCCCATGAGTGCCTGGGAATTAAGTTTCAAGCAGGAGACTCAGGGCATATCTGATAGAATGGCTCCAGGGAGCACAAAAAGAAAATACTGCAGGGTCTTAGGCCTTCCCAGGCAGGCATTACCAAGAGTCTCTAATGGGCCTCCAGAAATGCCCAGTGGGACCAGATTCCATTTGGTCAGTTGCTGCTCATAGGCTGTTGACTCAGTCTTGATTTGGTCTAAGCCCTGCCCTTTTATGGACCTGTTTTGGAATGCACAAAGAGGCAACCAGGGAATTGTAAGTTAGAGGCACAGTTAAAATATAGGCAATCTTGTTTGTTTAACCTCTGTTTTTATGAGGTTTTCTAAAATTCCCCTGTTTTATTGTTTTCCTTGCTTTGCTTTTCTGTTTGTTTGGTAGAAGGTTGCCCTGAGATGCTGCCAAAACCCCTAATTGAGGCTTCCTTCCGGTGGGAACTTT
Source organism: Gekko japonicus (assembly GCF_001447785.1). Lineage (NCBI taxonomy): Eukaryota > Metazoa > Chordata > Lepidosauria > Squamata > Gekkonidae > Gekko > Gekko japonicus. The sequence continues at coordinate 59,764 of NW_015166439.1, read as the reverse complement.
AAGTGTGCATGTGGGGGGGGGGTGTGCTGTCCCTCAGTGGCAGAGCATCTGTTTTGCACGCAGGAGGTCCCAGATTCACTACCAACCAATGCTCCCTTTAAGCTGTGAAGTCTTGCGAGCAAAAATTCTACTTTGAGAGCTACTGGCATTAAAGTTGTGAGCAAGGCATTTGGCTACTGCATAAATTAGTTTGCTCTGAAGCCATCCTGCCTGAGCTAAGACAAAAATGTGTGAGCCGGAGGCTAACAAACTGTGAACTTGCTCACACTAACTCAGCGTAGAGAGAACACTGCTACCAACCATCACTAGTTTTGTTGTTTTTTAAAAAAGGATTGAGTAGTAGGTGATGTAGAAGACCTCTGCCTGAGATCTCGGAGAGCTGCCCGTCAGACAGTACTGTCCAGATGGACCAATGGTCTGACTAAGTGTAAGCCAGCTTCACATGTGCACAGCTCTGAGGTCAAAGGAATATACCTGGGGCATGTACTGAGCTGAGCAGCCCCAGAACTCAAGCCCTGGCCTTATTTTGTGCTGCTCTGGAATGTGTGGCATAGTATGAATGAAGAGTGCCTTAACCACATTTACCTTGGGTTTCAAAAGAGTGGTTCCTGGGCAAATGTGAGCCCCGGTTGTTACATTTGTATATGTGGAAACGTAATCATCCTGCCAAATACGACCCTTTCCACAGTATTTCCAGTCTCGGCTTATCACTGGGAACTGCTCTGCTTGTGAGGAGAATGAGAACACAACCATTGCGAACAGAACCATCCTTGGCCTTGAACCCCCACCTCCGTGCACAGATGACTTCAACTTCAGCAACTGGCTGACTCTGCTTTCCCAGCTGCCTTTACTCCTCTTCACCCTCCTCAACTCCCTCCTCTACCAATGGTGAGAACAGCCACAGTCATGCTACTTAACCTCAGCCCAGGTCCCCACTTCAGGATTGGTTTCCCAGTCTTCGTTCTCCACCCGCCCTCTCTCCTTTCCTCCAGCACTGCCCCTTCCACTTTGCTCTGTGCAAACATGCTTGCCCCACCAAGTTTAAGTTCCTATATAAAAGGATCCATAGTCTTAAAGCCTGTATTGTGTTTGCTTTCAGAATGCTGCTGTGAAGTAGGCCATTATCTTTTCTGTTGTACAAAGGGCAGAATGAGCTGTTTGGCCAAAACCATGCAGTGAGTCCGTGACAGAAGTATAATCTGAACCTAGGCCTTCCAGATCCTTTGCAGGGGGGGTCACAGAAGCTCAGCTTAACCGGTAGAGCTGTAAAAATTACAGAAATTTCTTGAATGCTCAGTAATTTGGGCTTGAAGTCAGGCCTCTCCCTGATCTGCTATGTGTGCATTCAGTCCCTTTGAGTGTTGTGTTTTGATGTTTGTGGGATACCCCTTGGGTACAAGGAAATGTGTGTAGGGGGAGACAAACAGTAAAGGTCAGGGTAGTAGTATGTCTCGTAAAGCTCGTATGCATAATGAGAACATAGAGGGGAGAGTGTGCACAGGTGCACCGGCCCCACCTACATGTGATCGTTAGCTCATGACCAAAGCATCTATGCACATAGGGAGGGTACACATGTAGATCCCATCCCCATGATCAGGAATGCTTGAAAAAGCAACATTCCCAGTCAAGGGGAATGGCATGTACATTCCTATGCACCACCTAGGTGCTGTCTTCATGAGCTGGCAATCGTGCATAGGTGGTGGAGGCAGGGCCAGCGTCTCCTCTGTTCCCTGACTCTGAATTCAGACAATCTAATCATTGTGTTGCATTTGTTTCTTGTCTCTCCCCCCCCCCATCCCAGCATTCCAGACAAAGTGCGCATTCTAGGCAGCCTCTTGGGGATCCTGTTCCTCTTCTCACTGACAGCTACCCTTGTCAAGGTGGAGATGCTGCCCCAGAGCTTTTTCTCCATTACCATGGCGAGTGTCTGGTTCATTAACTGTGAGTGGTCTGGGATCTTTCTCTCTCTCTCTCTCTCTTTCTGTTCCCAGCCCTGTTAGAACAGTAGCGGGAGACTTCTGTTGCAGTCAGTAACCCAACTCCTGGATGTCTGTAGCAAGGAAGGCCCTGGGAAGCAATCCAGGCCTTAGAAGATGTGCTAATAATAATATTCCTGAGCATTTGTAGAATGCTTTGCACTCCAACCTTGGAAGGTTGAATCTCCCTCCCCATAATTAGAGATGGGGCCCAAGGCAGTTCACTCAAAGCCACATTTTGAGGCAAGATCAGAACTTGGGGAGGTTCTGACTCACCAGTCAGCGAGTGACGTGGCTAAGAGGCCGTGCTGTCCTCCAGCTGTTATGCTCCTTTAACCCAGTTGCTGTGCAGTTGCTCACTGATAAAATTGCTGCCTTCTTTCCTTGACTTTAACACCCACATGTCAGGCATAAATTCAACAGGCATAGCTTTCTGGCATAAATTCAACAGGCGTAGCTTTCTCTGACCTAATAAATCATGTGTAGCAATTTCTGCAGTGTTTGTCCTGTAGTTGGCAGTAGGGGTGCATGATTGGCAATGTGTGGGCACATCAGCGCTTGGCTGCAGACTTAAGCTCCAGGACCTGGACCTGGGACCTGCGTTCAGAGTTTGGGTTCAGCCTTGCGATGTGTGCGCTAACAAAATATGCCTTCGAGCATGTGCAGAGTGCATTTCCTTTGGTGCCAAGTAAATAGATATCCAACTCACCCACCCATCTAGCCACCCAACCTGGGGGATAGGGCTTACAGAAAGGCTTGAATCCCGCCCCCGTTTTGGTTTTCCTAAATGACGGTCGACGTTCTGATTTGTGGTCTTTTTCTCCCCCTTGCCACCAGCCTTCTGCGCCATCCTGCAAGGCAGCCTCTTTGGGCAGTTGGGCTCCTTCCCACAGCAGTTCAGCACCCTCTTCCTGAGCGGCCAGGGCATGGCAGGAACGTTTGCCGCCATCGCCATGGTGCTGTCCATGGCCAGTGAGTACCTTGGTGGGGAGGGGGCATTTGGTGCTGGGCGACTGACAGCAGCCCTGGGACATCTGTCTTGGTCTGGGGTATCAAGAGCAAGAAACCTGTCACCCAGTCAAAGAGGGCATCGCTCAGTGCCCATTCCCCTTTTGGCCTTCTCGTCCACCTTGACTATCCATTCCTGCTACAAAAAATAAGCAGCTGTGTCCTAGGACCTGTATGGGGTCACTTTTCCTTCACTCCCCCTTCCTGCTTGGGTCGTGCCTTTCCTCTTCCTCTTTTTTTCCACTCAGATCTTTACCTCCTCCAGGCATGCATCCCTTCTCTCACTATGCTGCTAGTTGTGTAGGCTCCCTGCCTGCTCCCTGCCTGCTCAACCCTCCTTTCTGCCCACTCCAGGCTCCTGGTGATTCTGTTCTGCCATCCAAGTCTTTCCTTGCCAGAGCTGACCCATTCATCAGCCTACCGTCAGAGCCAACCCCACCCAGAAGGGTTAGAATATTTGTGAACGTTCCGTGGCGTCAGCCGGTGGCTGGGAGAGCCTCATAGGCAACAGTCAGATGATGACCAGTTCTTAGGTCTGTTTTTCTAATAGGAAAAATAGAGCAAGTTCTAGCTCTGAGTCCCCTCACTCTGCTCCTTGTACGCTTTTGCCCACCAGGCCACGAGGTGGGAGATATTCTGACGACTGGTCCACCCCCACATACACCCCTTTTCTCTGGCCTTTCAGGTGGTGTTGATGCTCAGACTTCTGCTTTGAGCTATTTCATCACTCCCTGCTTTGGGACGCTTATCTCGATCATCTGTTACCTCGTGCTCCCCCACAAGGTGAGGTGAAGCCCTTCCCCGCTATAAGGGGAGGCAGTTTGCTTGGGATGAAGGGATGTGTGGCCGCAACCTGGAAGATGCATGAGTTCCATAGGACTAGCCCCCAGGTGTTTTGGGTCCTCAAGGTGGAAAACTCAAATGCTTTTCCCCGAAGACCAGTAAAAAGAAAATGCATGGTGGTAAATTAAATTGCAGGCAGACTTCTGCCCTTTTGTGTCACTCCAGATTTGCTATCCGAGAGCCTGACTCTGCTGAATGGTAGGATCGGCTGTGTAGTTTGGCAAGAGACGGTGGTCGGGATGTGCCAAGTTTGGCACTCCTTTTCATGTGTGTGAATACACAAGTGCATCATGCTAAAATAGCCCCAGTGCTGAAATTGGAACCTCTGGTTCTGCTGTGTGAGTTGGTGCATGCAAACCAATGGCACTGGCTTGCATTTGCTAAATCACCCTGCTTCATGTAGGATGCACAACAGCCAGGTAGAGGAGGGGAGGGGTGTCACTACCAAAAATGAGAGGGTTTGGGTTTCTCTGTGAGTTTGAGGACAGGAACTGGCACTGAAATGAGATTGGAAAAGAGCGTGTGGTTTTCTGAAAACCCTTGGAGGGGGAATGAGTGTGTTGTTGGAAGGGGCGGAGCAATGAGCTTAAAACAGTGCTATCTCCTGCTTGCTCAAGAATCTCTCCATTTTGAGCAGCCAGATCAGGAGATTCAGTGCATTCTGGAGATCCTCCGACACTTGAGTCAGCCTTGAACGACTGCCCTGAAGCTACCAGGAAGCAATTTGAATGTGCTTATTTTATAGCCGGTGGACCTTTTGATTCTCTTGGTTTTACTGTTGCTTATGTCTTTTCCCGCCCCTGGACTCCCAGGTTTGCATCTTCTCCCCTCCTGTAATGAGTGCAAATAATCCCATTTTATGCTCACTACAACCTTCCACGGTGGGTCAGCTTTGTGGCTGAGGAGGAATTTCATTCCTGTTTTCCTGTGCAGATTCCATTATTGTTGCTGCTATTACCCTAGCTACCCACTCCTCACAAGCTCTCAGTTTAAGGTGTGATCAAAGGTATGCAGATAATTAGGATCCACTGTCTGCCTGCACATACCCCACACGTATGCACAATTCATGTTGTGTGTGAAACTAATCACAGATTGTGGAGAGATGAAGGGTGTGTGTGAAAGAAAGTGTGTAGTCTGACTGAAACTGTCTTCCTTCCTTCCTTCCTTCCTTCCTTCCTTCCTTCCTTCCTTCCTTCCTTCCTTCCTTCCTTCCTTCCTTCCTCCCTCCCTCCCTCCCTCCC
>NW_015166439.1:0-54676 GCF_001447785.1 Gekko japonicus | reverse complement strand
CCTCCCCTTCCCTCCCCTTCCCTCCCCTTCCCTTCCCTTCCCTTCCCTTCCCTTCCCTTCCCTTCCTCCCTTCCCTTCCTTTCCTTCCAGGACTTTGCCCGTCACTACCTGAAGAAGAGATACCAGGAAGATCCAGGTTACGAACTGGAGACCAAGGCTGGGCTTCTCCCCCCAGGTGGGCACTGTCAAAGGAAAGAGGAAACGGGATTGCTGGACTTCACTTTGAAATGCTCATGGGCAGTGTTCCCTCTAAGCTGAGTTGGTGTAAGCTAGCTGAGTTTTTTAACCTCCGGCTCACACATTTTTGTCTCAGCTCGGGAAGGATGGCTCCAGAGCAAATTAATTTATGCAACAGCCAAATCGCTCGCTCACAACTTTAAGGCCAATAGCTCACAGAGTAGAATTTCTGCTTGCAAGACTCCACAGCTTAGAGGGAACATTGCTCGTGGGGGAGGGGGCTGATGTGCATGTTACCTTTATACAGAAGCCTCCCTCTGTTTGCTTTGGACTCTAGAGAAATATCCAAGGTCTTTCTTCCACAAGTGGCCATTGTTGGCTTTCCCTTTGCTAAATGTACACTACTGCTGTGTACTAGTCGGTCCACAGCGACAGCACCTAGCTTTTTCTTTTGTATTTGTTTAGATTTTACCCTGTTGTTTTTTTTAACCATAGAAACAGGCCCCAAAGTTGACTTGCAGTGATTCTAAGTTACAAATAGATTATTTGAAAGATGCAAGTGTCTTCTTTTTTTTAAGGGGGGGGGGGAGGATCAGTGAAAACAAATTTAAACACTGACGAATCAGATCCCAGAAACAGACAATCAGTAATTGCCAAATCAGTCCAGCAGCAATTATTAAATAAAACTAAGCTGGCCGGCTAATGCAAATACCTTTTGCAGCAACAGTGCTTCGTGGGATACTGTTGATCACCCTGCAGAGCACAGTGGTGGTGGAAAGGGCTCTCAAGTGGCAGTCAACGTACGGTGGCCCTGTAGGATTTTCAGGGGAAGAGACGAACAGAGGTGGTTTGCTGTCGCCTGCCTCTGTGTAGTGACCCTGGACGTCCCTGGTGGTTTCCCATCCAAGTCCTAGCCAGAGCTGACCTTGCTTCGCTTCCAAGATCTGACGAGATTGGGCAGGGCACTCAGGTCATTCAGGTCAGGGCACAGTAGAGGGAAAGAACGGGTTTGGGCAGGGTGAACAAGGAAGCAGGCAGGGCAGGCACCCAGTTAATATTTCTTAATTTGTTTTTATTCCGGAGCAAGCAAGTTGTACCTTGGTGGCTAGTCTGTGCATCGGACTGGCAGCCAAGGAGAGGCTGTAGTTAAGGGGAGGGGTAGTGTCTCTAAAGCCCGCCCTGATCGCAAGAGCCTTTCTCTTCCCTTGTGTCTCCAGAGGAGGGCACCACTGCTGTGCCACAGAGCTCCCAAGAAGAACCATTACACGTGAGCAACGGAAAGATCTCGGCTCCGGAACAGGTAGAAGTCAAGTGTTCCTCTGAAGTGATGAACGGGACAAATGGGGCAGGCCTGGCCACACCCACGCCATCGGTGATTGGTGTGCTCCAGAAGGTAGGAGTTGAGGGCGGCAACTTGGGATGTGGCGGGGAGCTTGATGCCTTATGGGAGGAGAAGCGGCCTCCTGGGAAGCACAGTCAGTTTTTCCTGCTGCGGCTGCTTATCTCTGTTACGACAGGACAGTGAGGTGTGGTTCAGCCGACAGTAGAGAGGAGTCTTCTGTGGTTCTGAGGCTTAGGTTGTTTTTCACTGCGGTACACCTCTGGGTGCTCAGCTTGTGTTTCCTGTCGGTCTTGGTCTGCTGTTCACAGTGCTGGCCTTGACACTGGTTTAACTGCCTCCCTTTCCGCCACATAACTCTGAAGACATGTGCATGCTGCTCATTATTAATTTATTTAATTAATTTATTTATTTATATCCCGCCCTGTTCCACGAGTGGGCTCAGGGCGGCTTATCACATAAGATTCATAAAACAGTGAAAGCGATAAAAGCAATAAAGCAACAGATCCGGGCTCTTTTTGTAGCAGGTACTCATTTGCATATTAAGTGACACACCCCTAATGTAGCCAATCCTCCAAGAGCTTACAGGAGCCCCTGTAAGAAGAGCTCTGTAAGCTCTTGGAGGATTGGCTACATTAGCGGGTGTGGCCTAATATGCAAAGGAGTTCCTGCTACAAAAAGAGCCCTGCGATAACAGGAAGTACCCATGCCTCATTTCAAGTGATTAAGAAGCTCCAGGCCCCAAGTAATGTTCTCTAAAGTCTGGGAAGGGGCCATGAACAGGGGAGGCCAGAATGGTGGTACGCCTGCCGCCTCAACCGGAAGCCTGGCGGAACAGCTCCACTTGACAGGCCCTGCGAAACTGTAATAGATCCCGCAGGGCCATGGTCTTGGGTGGGAGCATGCTCCACCAGGTTTGGGCAAGAGCCAAAAGAGTAGTCTGGAAAGGCGGAAGACCACTGAGATGATAGATGCTGCCTGTACTCCAGCGTCCAGGCAATACTCAGTGCATTTCCCTATAACCAGGAAGTATGATCGTGGAGAAAAGAAAAAATAGTATCACCCAGCCACAACTTCCTGCACATGTTTGAAAGCGGCCCCAACAGAGACGAGGAGGTTGCTTTGCTCCCACGTTTGTTAGTTGCCTCCAAAACAGGATCCATTCTCAAAACTGCATTGTGCCCAAGGGACCCCTTGTAGCAGGTTTGATAGCTTCCAGACCTGGGCTGGATATAACTCAGCTGAAACTTAGAACAGATCCTTTCCTGGGTTGGGGAAGGTGGGTCTGGAATGGAGCATTGGGGCTCCATATGGGTGTCTCAGACTTTGTCAGCCTCTCTCTGGGCATAAACTGTTTCATGCAGCAGGCATGGGCTTATATAATTGGATGGCTCCTCCATAGAAAAATGACTCTCAGAAAAATACCGGTGTGCTGCAGTGGTCAGAAGGTTGCACTAGGATCGGGGAGAACCAAGTTTGTATCCCTGCTCTGCCATGGGAACTCACTTGGGTGGGTTTGGGACTGTCACAACCTCTCTCTTTGTCTCTCAACCTAACTCTGCTTCACAGGGCGGTCAAGGTAAAGTGCAGGAGAGAAGAAAGATGTTAAGTCTCCACTGGAAAGAAAAGCGGGGTTTACGTTTTTTAAAAAATGTCATGGAGATGTCTAGGCGAGAGAACCCTTTTTTAAAATACCCCACTTCTCTGCCCTATAGGGACTCCAAGCAACTTAAATTTTTTAAAAATGTTACAATAGAAACAAACAGGAGAATGCGGGGGGCGGAACTTGTGAGTGCAAAGCAGATCCCCCATCCGCTCTCTCTCCCAGCAGATCTTGTGCCCAACTCTAGGCTATGACAAGAGTTCTCTGGCTCTTTTCCATTGGCTGAAGCCTCTGGCAAACCCAGACCTAAAGTACCAGTGAGCAGAGGAGAACAAGTTCAGGCACATCTCATTCAGCTGCTGCAAGCTTACCTAGCAGGGCTTTCCCCACCTCTGTCTTTGCTCTTCTACTTGATTTGCTGGTATTCTGTGCGGGGGGAGCCATAGGGAAGAACCCCTGGGCCAAACTATATAAGATAGACGCTCCCAGGTTCACTCCTGGGACGCGCTGCCATTTAAAAAAGTGACCGTGATGCTTTGGGGAAGGGGGGGCGGGGGGGGGGGGGGGGGCTGATTTTGGGCAGGACCACTGTAGAGTGAGAGGGGGAGGTCCTATCTTTCTTCCTCATGCCACTTTTCCAACTCAAAATGGCGCAAGAAGTGCCTGTGGCACCATTGAAAGGAGTTCCCAGCTGGGAGCTCACTTTTTTTTTTAAGTGGTGCTGCGTCTCTGGGGTGAACCCCTGGGACTTCTGCCTCATCTGTTGGCCCTCTCTCTGCCACCTGAAGTGGTGCCGCCTGGACTCTGGTGGACGGCCTCAGTGACAGCCAGGACTAACTCTGCCTTCTCTTTTAGATCTGGCAGCTGGCCCTGTGTATTGTCTTGGTCTTCTCTGTCACCCTGTCCGTGTTTCCTGCCATTACTTCCAGTGTGACCAGCGTGTCTGACAACAAAACCTGGAGTGAGTGATGGACACCTTTTGAGAGGGGAGGGATGGAGTTAACTCCTTTGCATATTAGGCCATACACCCCTAATGTAGCCAATCCTCCAAGAGCTTACAGAGCTCTTCTTACAGGAGCTACTGTAAGCTCTTGGAGGATTGGCTACATTAGGGGTGTGTCGCTTAATATGCAAATGAGTACCTGCTACAAAAAGAGCCCTGGATGGAGAAGGCTGGTCTAGAGAGCTGCATCCCCATCTCTGCAGGCGAATGGGGTGGAACGGGGGGTAGGGTGGGGGGTAACCACCAAGAATTCTAGGTGTTCCTTTCCCCTGAGGCATGTGACATTTTCCTCTTGCAAGGAAGAGCCTTGGAAAACTTGCTCTCCTTTCTTTCTTTCCACATTTCTATACTGCTTTTCCACTGTCATAAAGCAGTGTGGAGATAACAAACATGGATGCCACTACAAGTAAGGAGATAATTATAGTCACAGCAGAAAATGGCAGAACTGAAAACCATAAGAAAACTCAGCAGTAACCTCACAGAGCTTGAGGGTCTGTTCATTTTAGCTCTTCATGGTGGGACACAAAGGTCTTAACTGAGGACCAAGTCTATGATAAAATGGGTGTGAGGAAAAAACAGAACTCTCCTCCTCCTTATCTCACTGTTTTTGCCTCTGTCAAGGCTGTCCCTGCCTTGGTGTGGTAAGGTAACCAAGCTGTAACTGGGTTTGATCTCAGTAACTCCCCAACTAAGACACGCACAATAAAGCAACAGAAGATTTTTATTGAAGAAGTTCAATAAAAGGTATAAAAGTTCAATAAAAGGTGTAAAAATAAGGTATATAGTTCAGTGGCAGTAAACATGCACAGAAAAACAAGAAAGCTAACTGTGGCCCCGGTCACACAGGCTGGATATCGCGGGGGGGAGGCGTGGCTGTTTGCCCCGCAGCGACATAACGCGCGACTGCGCAATCAGGCGTCCTCTCGCAGTCCCGTCAAGGTCCCATGGTTAGGGGGGAGGTGCCGATCACATGACGCACCAAAGAAGTGGCGCAGCACAGCAAACGGGGTTGTGTGTGGGTTTTTTAACCTGAAGTATGCGCATGCCCCGTTGGGTGCTTGTGCGCATCTCTGGAGACTTCGGGGAAAAAACAACCTTTTCGCAATGGGGCATGGGCGGGCGACAGATGCCACCAGAAACGCGATCAGACGCCCGCCCTTGCCCTGTGGTTTCCAGAAACTAGTACCTCTGAGGTACTAGTTTTTAGCCGCGCATCTTCGGCAGGAAGCCTCGGTTGAGCCACGGGAGTTCTACGCTTCCCAGATGTGGCGGTGAGACCGCGCCCAGAAAATCCGCCTATCTAGCGTGGCTAATGCACCATGTGACCGGGGCCTGTCTACCTTTTACTGGAGTCCTAACACAGCCCAGTTGGTTCTTGAAGCAAAGAGTCCTAGGGCATAATACAAATATCTTCTTGGCAGCATGGAGGAATGGGGAGGAAAGGGTAAAAGCAAGGGTAAGACTTCTTCTCACGAACCATATTTATAGAAGATTGCAAGCTATAACCTCCTGACTTCCTTAACCAATCACTGGGCCATATCCATGGTACCTTCCAGGATGAGAGCGAGTTCCCCCCTCCAACACCAGATTAGGGTTGCCAGTTCGGATGGACCCAGCAGTGGGGAAGGGACTTTCCAGGAGTGGGGGAGAGCATGCAACGTAACGATGTCAAGCACAAGTGACATAACGTTGGCGATGCTGTGTGGCGATGCTCTGGTATTTTGGGCAAAACTCTATGGTAACCATAGAGTTTTGCCCAAAATACCAGTGTTGCCATGCTGCGTCACTGACATGATGATGTCACTTCTGTGTGACATCATTACTTTGCCTTTGGGGGCAGGGTTTCCCTCCACCGGCCAGCTAGCAGGTGGCACGGAAGAGGCCCGAAAATCGGGGCACCCCTCACCCCCAACTGGGTAATGGCATCCCTACACCAGATTCACAGCTGAACAATGTGATCTTAATTGACAGGCCTAGATGGACAACCTTGATGCATATCTGCTAGTGTGTGTGTGGGGTGTGTGTGTGACTAGCACATGCACTAAATCAGAGAACAGTAAAGTTTGGCTTGAACAGACTAGAAAATTTCTTTAAGATGGTCTCTGTCTTGACAGCCACTTTAGGCCCTTTTCTGGGAGCAAATGACCTAAAGTGACAAAAATCAGTGTGCTAAGGAGGAGAGTTCCCGAGGCAACAGGAAGGAGGGAAGGGGGATATGCAAAGGGATGCAGATGTACATATTTTGCATAAATATATCCAGATTGCACAGTCCAGCATGCCTGAGTATTAACACACAGGCCCATTAGCAGCCTCTGACAGACCCTTTCTCTGTGAGTTGGGCCAAAGAAGATGTTACATTTTCTAACGAGTCTGGTTTGGGGGGGGGGGGTTATTTGCACCATTCTGCAGTTGCACCTGCAGTATCCCATGCACGTGGAGCTCCAAAATGGTGGTTAATATTTCCTCCCCCCCCCCAGCAGACTTGTTAGAAAGCTTCATGCGTACTATTCACATTAATGCCATCCCCACAGCCAAGCTTGCACAGCAGTGATGTTTGGTGGGAGAAGATTCTCTGTTTTCTAGTGACTACAACTACTTGTTCAAATGCTGGGAAACAAGTTTCCTGCACCAATAGGAATACTTTTTTTTTTTTTTAAAAAAATTTTATTGAAAATTTTTGAAAACAAACAAACAATAATCAATAAAACAACAAACATAGAGAGATTATTGCTATGTTCACAAAATGGGATATACAATATCAAATAAGAGGAAAAAAATAGGTGTTAAGTAACGAGTTCAAGTTATGCTAGTAACATCAAAAGATTAACGATAAACTGTATTAAAAAATACCTTCAAAGACAGATTTAATTATACAATAGCAGCTTAAATTTTGCTTTTCTTATCGTTTCCCAGTCGAATTTATCGATGTTGATTTTTTCTATAACGGGAAACCAAATATTCAATGGGTTCATTATGTGACTTTCTCCAATAGGAATGCTTGTTTGTGCTGACCCAGACTCCTCCTGGGGAAACCATGGATTTAAGAAAAGTCTTCTGTCTCTGAGTTAGTCATTTCTCTGATCTGAATTTGGATTGCAGCTTCTAATAAGAGTTGCATTTCCAGTCCCCCATTTGCATTATAAATCTGTTTTTCTTGTTACCTCCCAGGGAAATTCTTCACTCCGATTTGCTGCTTCCTTCTGTTCAATGTCATGGACTGGCTCGGCCGTAGTGCCACCACGTATTTCCTCTGGGTAAGTGATGGAGCAAGGGTGGGTGAGTGGGGCTGGCGTCCCCCTACTTGGGTTCTGCTCCATCCTGGTGTAGGCAGCATCAGCCAGAAGCCTGCAAGAATTCCAGAGAGGTAGCTGGGTTAGTCGGTTGTGGCAGGAACCAGAAGGAGTTTTGGGGCACCTTTCAAAGGCTTATTGTGTGAGACGCTTACGTGGACTAGAACTTATTCCGTCATGCACACAGGTACAGAAGAAAAATAGTGACACATAAATAAAAGGTTCAAAAGGTCACAAAGGGTCAGGAATGTTGGCACACTTGATCACAGAGGCAGCATTATAGGAACACTGTCCTCTCTGCTGGGAAGTAGGAGAAGGGGCAAAAAATAGAAAAACTGAATTTACACAAAAGCAAATAGAAGGGGAAGTCGTGGAAGTATTGACAGACTTCACATTCCTGGGATCCCAGATCACCGCAGACTGTGACAGCAGCCATGAAATTAAAAGACGCCTGCTCCTTCGGAGGAAAGCGATGGTGAACCTAAACAGCATGATAAAAAGTAGAGACATCACCCTGCCAGCAAAAGTCCGCATGGTCAAAGCAATGGTATTCCCAGTAGTCATGTATGGCTGCGAGAGTTGGACTATAAGGAAGGCCGAGCGCCGAAGAATAGATTCTTTTGAACTATCGTGCTGGAGAAGACTCTTGAGGGTCCCTTGGACTGCAGGAAGATCAAATCAGTCAATCCTAAAAGAAATCAACCCTGACTGTTCCCTGGAAGGCCAGATAATGAAACTGAAGCTCAAATACTTTGGCCACCAAATGAGAAGGGAGCACTCACTGGAGAAGACCCTGATGCTGGGAAAGATTGAAGGTCAAAGAAGACGGGAACGGCAAAGGATGAGATGGTTAGACTGTGTCATAGATGCAACAAACATGAAATTGAGCAAACTTCAGAGGACGGCAGAAGACAGGAGGGCCTGCCGTGATCTGGCCCATGGGGTCGCGAAGAGTCGGACTCGACTGTGCCACTGAACTACAACAACAAAGGGTTTGTTATTTTATGTCAGATAGATTAACTCAAGTTTATTACTCAAGCCATGGTCTATCAGGAGGCAATAGATGATATCTGAAAGCAGCCATACATGTTCTTTGGCAAGGGTAAGTGATGCCCTTGAAGGGGTCAAGTGCAATGCTCCCTCCAAGCTGTGGAGTCCTATGAGCAAAAAAATCTACTTTGTGAGCTACTGGCATTAAAGCTGTGAGCGAGCAATTTGGCTACTGCATGTATTAGTTTGCTCTGGAGCCATCCTTCCTGAGCTAAGACAAAAATGTGTGAGCCGGAGGCTAAAAACTGTGAGCTAGCTCACACTAGCTCAGCTTAGAGGGAACACTGGTCAAATGATGGCATTGCTAGGGGACAGTGTCTGCACTGGAGCGATTAGAAGAAGAGGAGGAGGAGATTGGATTTATACCCCACCCTTCACTCAGAGTCTCAGAGCAGTTTACAATCTCCTTTCCCTTCCCCTCCCCACAACAGACACCCTGTGAGGTAGGTGGGGCTGAGAGAGCTCTGAGAGAACTGCTCTTTCCAGAACAGCTCTGAGAGAACTGTGACTGACCCAAGGTTACACCAGCAGCTGCATGCGGAGGAGTGGGGAATCAAACCCAGTTCTCCCAGATTAGAGTCTGCGTTCTTAACCACTACACCAAACTGACTATCTGTGCTACTCTGTGGCAGGTGGTATTTTGTTGCTTGTACCTTTTAACCAAGAGCCAGTTCGATGTAGTGGTCAGGAGTGTGGACTCTAATCTGACAGAGAACAGGGTTTGATTCCCCACTTTTCCGCATGCAGCCGCTAGTGTGATGCTGGGTCAGTTACAAGTTCTCTCAGAGCTGTTCTCTCAAGAGCAGTTCTCTTAGAGCTCTCTCAGCCCCACCTACCTTACAGGATGCCTGTTGTGGGGAGAGAAACGGAAAGGAGATTGTAAACTGCTCTGAAATTGCTTTGGGTAGTGAAGGGCGGGATATAAATCCAATCTCCTCTTTTTAAGAAGAGGTGAATTGTGGCGGCAGGTGCCTATGAGACTGGACTAATTGACACAGGATGTTTTTGCCCTCACCAGCCTGAGAAGAACCTGCCTGTGCTTCCCGTGGTGGTAGGCCTCCGTCTGCTGCTCATCCCACTGCTCCTGTTGTGCAACATCCCTCAACGCTCCTACCTGCCTGTGCTTTTCCACCACGATACCTGGTTCATCCTCTTCATGGTGGTTTTCTCGCTTTCCAATGGCTATTTCGTCTCCCTCACCATGTGCCTGGCACCAAAGTGAGTGAAGAACTGAATAGTCTTCTTCCTGGGGTATGAAGGAACAAAATGTGAATTGCAGATTAGTGCCTGTAATGCTTAATTTTTCCCTTAAAGAGAAAAGGTCCCAGCGTGTGTATGTATGCTGGGACAGGCTGTAGTTACTCAGCCGGGAAAGCAGTCTGCTGTATACTCAAGAGGTAATGATTTTTCTACCTGTCTTGAAATTATAGTCCACTCACTCCTGAAGGCCCCCAAGATTAGTGAAGATGTATTGTTATAACAACAACCTGCAGAAGAGCTTAAGTCTATCACAGTTCACCCAGAGGCTTCACGACAGGGTGGGTGTTAGAAGCTAACTAAATAGCATTAACTGACTGGCAGCTGATATCTTGCAGTAGCTTCATGCACAGAGCAGCTGAGCTCTGGCCTAATGTTTATTTTTATTTATTTATTTTATTTAGGTATTTTTACCCCGCCCTCCCCGCAAGCGGGCTCAGGGCAGCTTACAGAGGGCTACAGCCCATACATAAAATCCATAAAACAATAAAAACATAACAGCAATTATATATAACAATAGAGTTAGTTGATCAGCTCTAACAATGTTCTTCCCCCACCCCAGAAATTGTAATAAGTGCTTTTTTGAGCATTCTGTCCTCTGTGATAGATAAGGTAGAGACTGAGGGTGACTGATTTGCTCAAGACCAGTTCAGTGTGGCTATGTGACTTTTATGCGAGGACTTGGAATTGGGTCTATACTTGACAAATGCATCAAATCATGGATGTTGGTTCAGAGATTAGTTTTGCTCCTCATTTCCTGTTTCAGGCCGGCTATTCAGTTTCTATTAAGTTTAAAAAAGAACTTGGGCCAGCTGTGCATTGGGAAAGTTTTATTTATTAATGCATAGTTATTCCAGTGTGGTTTAGTGGTCACCATGCCAGACAAGGATCTGGGGAGACTCAGGTTCGAATCCTCACTTGCCATGAAGCTTATTGGGGGCTGACTTTGGGCCAGTTGCTACCTCAGTCTAAAGTACTTTGCAGGGTTGATGTGAGGATAAAATGGAGGAGGGGATAACCCTGTACACCACCCCTTGGAGGAGGGGCAGGATAAGAACGGACTAAGTAAAGTACTTAAGAGTGTATATGCTCAAAATGGCCTTCAGTCCAGCACTGTCTATTTGATTGGCAGTGCCCATCTCAAGCTCAAGTGCAGGGCATTCTTTCCGAGCCCCGCCACGTGAGAGCCTTTCTAACTTGACATGCGAGTGGCTGAACCTCAGGCCTTCTGCATGCAAAGCATGTGCTCTACCACTCAGCCATGGCCCCTCTCTCCAGTCCCACCCCGGAAGGGGGAGATGTTCGTAAATGTAGTATCACCATCAAAACGGTCAACATTCCTGCCCTGATTTGGATAGCCCAGGTAAGCCCGATCTCGTCAGATCTCGGAAGCTAAGCAGGGCCGACCCTGGCAAGTACTTGGAAGGGAGACCTCCAAGGAATACCAGGGCCCAGACACAGAGGCAGGCAATAGGACGCCACCTCTCTGTAATGTCCAAGCCCCACCAGGGGTTGCCAGAAGTCAACCGTGACTTCCAGGCACACGCCCACGCCCACACAAATACAAAAAAAAGAAAAGAAAGGTCAGCATTCCTGTTAGGAAAACTAGTTTATAACGCACATGAAGCTGCCTTTTACTGGGTCAGACCAGCAGTTTATTAAGGTCAGTATTCTCTACTCTGATGAGCAACTGTTCTGCAGGATCTTGGATGGAAATCCTACACATCATGTGCCAGGGATTGAACCTGGACCTTCTACATGCAAAGCAGATGCTGTACCCCTGAGCCACACCCACAAGTACTCATCAATGGAGTCCAAAATCCTGACCCCACCACTCTGTGGCCCAAGGCAGCTCCTACCCCTAGGCTCTGTGTCATGATTACTATAGGCATACCTTACAGGGTACTGGTAAAGGTTACAGAATGAGGCACATAATACACTTCCAAGACTGAAGAAAAGCACCGTGTTACTATATTCAGTGGTGTTCATGACATATCTTTGGATTGAGAGTTTGAATTAGGCATTTCCCTATTTATTTTGGCCACCTATATCCTGCTCTCTCCACAAGAGGCCCCAAAGGCAGCTAACAACATCTTTAGAAACAATATAAAATCAATATTAATGAGAACACCAGACTGACTGGTTCATAAAAATATACTACACAGGATTAACAATTACCTCAGAAGATGTGGCATTAAAGTGAAGCTAAGAATAACCAAAATGAACAGTGTCTGTAGAAGAAGAAGAAAAGAGATTGGATTTATACCCCGCCCTTCACTACCCAAAGGAGTCTCAGAGCGGCTTACAAACTCCTTTCCCTTCCTCTCCCCCCAACAGACACCCTGTGAAGTAGGTGAGGCTGAGAGAGCTCTGACAGAAACTGCTCTTTTTCAAGAACAGCTGTGCCAGAACTATGGCTTGCCCAAGGTCATCCAGCAGGGGCAAGTGGAGGAGTGGGGAATCAAACCCAGTTCTCCCAGATTAGAGTCCACGCACTTAACCACTACACCAAACTGGCTCTTTTTACTGTAATATCAGTATTCAAAATACAATAACGTTTTTTATACAGTTTTTTCTTGTATTGCTTGTGTATTACTGTGTAATCGCTTTGTGGTCATTAAAGTGAAGCTTACATTAAATATACATATAACACAGATCTTGGAAGCTAAGCAGAATTGGCCCTAGTTAGTACTTGGATGGGAGGCCACCAAGGAAGCCCGGGGTTGCTGTGCAGAGGCCCCGGTCACACGAGAGGTTTTGGGCCAGGAGAGGGACGGATCGGGGGCGCAGCAAACAGGCGCGATCCCACCGCAACATCTGGGAAGCGTTGCGCACCCGTCCCCAATCCGGCCCTTCCACCCAAAACACGCAGCAAAACTAAACCACCTACCGAGGTGGTTCTTCAGGCAAGGCCGCATCAAGGCCGGCCATGGGATCGCCGGCGCGTCCCCAGCTCCTGGCCGAACTGCGCATGCTCAGACATGTGCAGTTCGGCAGCCTCCCGTCGCTGTCTCCCCGGCATCTGATCGTGCCAGGGAGCAATTGCGCCGCGGTTCACAGAATCTGTATGATCCCGCCGCCGCGTGCCTATTTTGGTGTGGCTTTTAAAAGCCGCACTTTTGCCCGACTTTTTCCCCCCATGTGGCAAGGACCAGAGGCAGGCAATGGCAAACCCCTTCTCTTAATCTCTTGCCTTGAAAACACTACGGGGTCTCGCCATCAGTCAGCTGCTGCTTGATGACAAGAATCAAAATGTTATTTTTATTGACTCTCGTTTGGGTTCCACCCCAGCACTGATTGCCTCTCCAGGGTAGAACGACAGAGGTGGGCCCTTTCCCATGAGACTAACGCCTTCTCTTTCTTTCCTCAGACAGGTACAGCCCCATGAGAGTGAGTTGGCGGGTGCTATCATGACCTTCTTCTTGGCCTTGGGGCTCTCCTGTGGGGCTGGGCTCTCCTTCGTCCTGAAATTCTTGCTTTGAAGGGTGCCATCCATTCTGTCACAACTTGGACATTTCTTCATTTTGAAGTCTCGAGGAGAGGCTGGTAGCTCCATTTACATTCTCCAGTCTTTGCTCCAGGTCCCCTCTTTATGGCAGCTAATGTTTTCCTAGAGGGGCAACCTACTGTCTTCCAAACAAAGGGAAAATGTGTATATGTGTGCGGTGTGTGTGTGTTTCACTCAGTCACCTTCTTGTTAACCCAGGAGACTGAATGTATTTTCAGAAAGAGCCATGGATTTTTCAGACATGTGAACGGGGAGTAATTTGCTCAGGGAAGGCGGCAGTGGCTGAGGCAACTGCCTTTTGTGTGCGACTGGGAGACTTTGTATAAAATATCCCCGTCTGGGACTTTTCTCTTTGCGTTGCTTTCCAGCTGAAGGAAGTATTATTGTCTAACGCACAAACTGCTTTGTGGAATGTACTGCTGAAGGATGACTCTGGGCAAGGGAGGGGTGACAGTGTATACAGTCAGTGTTAAAACGAGGGACGGAGACGGCCCTCCTTCCCATCTGTGGCAACCCAAAATCTTTATTTAAAAAAAACCCATTTTTGTGTGTGACTGAGTCTTTGTAGTTATACATTCTTTGATTGTAACCATAGGGCTAGAAACTTGCCCACCTTGAATGAAAAGCGAGTTGTCTTTAACACAAGGCAAATTCTGTAGCAGCTTTTCCCAGTTCCAGACAAACGAATGAACAATGAAGCGCCTTTGGGCTCCTAGAATAATTTTCCTCACTGAAGCTTGAACTGGTGGAAGTCTAGAAGCGAAACCATTTCTACATCACCCATGGATGGTTTTGTACATTGTGCCAAGAAGAATAAAGTATTCTGGGTTTAGATGGAAAGAAGGAGATTGAAATCTTGATTCAAAAAAGAGGCCAGGAATTGGCAAGGGAAAGTGTCTTCCTTTGCTGTGTAAATATAACACAAGCTTTGGTGTCCCATAAAACTCCCAAGTGAAGGTTCATACCACAGACACATTCTGTGCCTGCTTTCATTTATGCACAGGGAATAGCTGTGTTAGTCTTCTGTAGCAAAATAAAACAAGAGTCCAGTGGCACCATAAAGACCAACAACATTTATTCTAGCATGAGCTTTTGTGAGTTGGAGCATCTGAAGAAGTGAGCTCTGATTCATGAAAACTCAACGCCGGAATTTTTTTTAGTTTTTTAAGGTGCCCACTGGACTTCTTTTGATTTAGGCAAGGACTCAGCAAGTAGTGGCCTGTGGGTCAAATCTCCCCCCCTCCCAGTTCCTACGTTTCATTTATTTCCATATTATAACAGTGTCTTGCCCCCCTTCCCGGCTTATCTGGAAAGAAGCGCGAAAGCTACATGGAGCTACACAAAGATGTGAATCAGCTTTAAATCAGTTAGGCAAGCGCTGTAGAAACAGGGTGGCTTTAGAGAGCTCCCGTATATAGAATCGGAATGACCCACCTCCTGTCTCTGCCTTTTTTGACTTGGCCCGGCAGGAGCTCGCCATTCATGACCCCAGCTGCCTAAAGTACTTTTAACTGGAGGCTGATCTTGAGACTTTCTGTGTACAAAGCAGGTGTTCTGCAGATGAGCTCACAGAGCCTTCCAAGTCTGCAGCCAGATCCATGGTAGGACACATTTATTTATTTATTTCATTTATCCCCCGCCCTCCCTGCACGCGGGCTCAGGGCGGCTTACATAAGCACAACAGTGCAATAAAATACAACAGGGCTACATATGAAACTGCCTTCTACTGAATCAGACCCTTGGTCCGTCAAAGTCAGTACTGTCTACTCAGACCGGCAGCAGCTTTCCGGCATCTCAGGTGGGGATCTCTCACATTACGTACTGTCTGATCCTGGGATTGAACCTGGGACTTTGTGCATGCCAAGCAGATGCTCTGTCACTGAGCCACAACCCCTCCCTGGTTTCATAGGTCACTGACGGCAGTGTTGGATACCGGTAGCTGGCAATGCTTACTCTGATTAAATGTCCTCTAATACTGTATTCACCACTTTGAATGAGTTGGCCCCTGAGCGGCTGGCTGCTGAAGTGTATAGTCCCCCGTAACATAAAAGCGATCCCTGTTTTAGACAAAAGACATTTTTGGCTGTTTAAGATGCAATCCTGAGCATCCTTATGTGAGAGTTTGCAGGTTTGCAGCTGAACCTCAAGGGCCTAACTGCACATTATGTATGGTTTCCTGCTTTAGATTCTCAGTCATGACTCATGTTGGAGACCAGTTTGGATCATGACTGCAGCACATGAGCAGAAGGGCCTCTCCCCGTACCATTCTCTTGACCTGGATTGCCCCTGGGAAGCTGCAGTTTTCCCACTGGAGGAACTTGCTTGAACCAGTGGGTTCCACGTGTGCTGCTGGTGGGAATTTTCCAGTGCATGTCTACTTGGCAGGACCTGGGGCAGTTCCATAAGCAGTGTAATATATAATAGGGCCCTTCGTTTGACAGGAAGCTGTATCCTGTCCTTGGGCTCCAGTGAATGTTTCTGTGTGATACCTGTCTGTCTCTTTCACCAAACAGTCATTCAAGAGTTCTGCTTCTGAGTGAAAGATGCTTAGATCTGCCTTATGATTTAGATAACTTCCTGGCCTCCTGCTGGGGAGCCTGCACAACTACTCATGCCTTGATTTATGCAAAACACAGACCTCTTTGCACAAACGAAAAAAGAGGAAACGTCTGAAGTGTTTACTTGTTGATAGATTCAGGTGGGTAGCTGTGTTGATCTGAAGCAGCAGAACAAAGTTTGAGTCCAGTGACACCTTTAAGACCAACAAAGTTTTATTTAAGGTATAAGCTTTTGTGTGCAAGCACAATCTGAGGAAGCGTGCTTTCACACAAAAGCTTATACCTTGAAACTTCGTTGGTCTTAAGGGTGCCACTGGACTCAAACTTTGTTCTGTGTTTACTTGTTGCGATCCTTCCCCTGGACCCCAAAATAAAAGAAGACCCCTGCTACAATTTTGTTTTCACAGTCTAAATCTGTGAAACATTTCTGAATTGCCCGCATTTCATTCATAAACAGACTTGGCTTTAGATAACATTGGTTTTAATACTAGTCTTATTAATGATCAAAGAGCAATTGTGAAAATATTATCTTTAATGTATTTTACTGTTTGCAGTGTCTATACTTTGTGGAACGACCTCTTTTCAAGCTTTTTGTATCAGAGCCTGGCATGGGGTGGGGTGGGGTGGGGAGATCCAAGAAGAGTCCTAAGCTGTTGTAAATAGGACCTCTATCCTAAGGTTGTATTCATCTTTTTAAAAAAATAAATAAAAAATATTGCCTGTAAAATGTGGAACAACTCTGAGAAGTTTAGTTAGCTTATTTTTGCCATTCAATAAAGCTTTTTTTTTTTTAAAGAAAAACAAAAAAAGATTTAGTCTCTTTCTTCCCACTGCATTAGCAACTTAAGCAGGATTTGCTCCAGGAGAAATCAGTGTTTAAAATGTGTATTGCCATATTTCTACCCGTAAATCTTCAAAATGGTTGGCAGCAAAGCAGCAGGTAGAAATGAAAATAATACACAGCAGTCAGAAGATCTCAAAAAATATAAAAACCATCTGAGTGGCAGCCTGACCTAATAGAAAGGAAAAGGTTGTTTACAAAAGCAAACGACCATAATGACAAAGGCTGAGAGGTAGGGGAGGAGACACGATGGTATTCGCCCAGCACTTAACAAGCTGGCAGACAGGCAAACATTCTTCTGTGCAACCACAGAAAGAGCCATTCTCTGGAGGCACCTGCCTTATTTAAGAAGGAAAACCACCTATGAAGATCTCAAGGGCAGGGAAGGTTTATTGGAAGAAGATTCCCAGAGCATGTCATTCAAAACCAGCACATACATTGAATTGTGGCTTGGTGATGTTTCCTTTCAAAGCCGCTTCCAGTCTTTCATGTTCACTGCAACAGGTCCTTAATAAGGCAGTGGCTGTAGTCTGGACTGGTTGAAATTTCCAAACATTTTACAATATCTGCTATGGTAGAGAGGAGCCTGATGTCAGAGAGCCATGGGCAACTGTGATACAACTAGAGATGTAAAGTTTCTATGAATGTGGAAGGCATGGGGGGGAGTGTTCTCCACCTTTTGGGGAGGGGAATGGAAATTTGGGGAAAGCCTGAAATATATGATAATATCAAACCTAAACTAATTTTACTGCTTTAACAACAGGAAATGCATCATTTATAACTTAGCATGTAAAATCGTAGTCTTTGAAATATTTATGGCATTTAATAGTTATAAATACCTTCATGTTCTACGACCCAAATTGCAAATATACCCAGTGCTTAGCCCATATACCTTAATTTTTGCTATGTGAAAAGTAGAAAAAATAGGAATTAAACTGGAAACACAAGCTGTGTAAAAATATTATTTGATCAGGAAAATATGGTAACACAAATGGTCAATAATAATAATAATAATACTTTCCATTTATTAATCGCTTTCCCCAGTGGGCTCAAAGCGATGTACAGTTACTCCATATATAGACAAGGGACTAACAATGTTCGTAGGGGATAGGGAAGACAACATATATTGACTTTAATTGCATGCGCCGTCACTGCCTGGTGTAGACGTCTTCTGGCTTGCTCCGTCATTTTCCCGCACGGCTGCTTGCTGGCCAGGCCTCAGGACCCGTATGTCAATCGCCACACTGCCACCGCCTGGCTGGAACATCCATTGCAGGCGTTCTTTTTCGTAGCCGGGAAGCTGTTTTGCCTCTTACAAGCCTTGACCAGGCGTCCGACCGTCAGCTAACGCCCTCCCAGAAGGGAGGTTGGCGTGCCCACCCTCGCTAAGGAGTGGTTCCCATTTTATCTACTCACTAAAGCTTTCGAATCGCTGGGTGGACGATGAGCTGGGGACAACAGGCTGGCTGCTCACACCAGCGCGGGGCTTGAACTAACACAGTTCAGATGTTAAGACAGTGGGATATACTCACTGTGCCACCACTGCACAGCTAGATGTCGTTCCAGCTAGATGCTGTCTTCTTTCTTCTGTAGCTACTGGTTAGAGCAGAGGTGTAGAACTCATTTGTTATGAGGGCCAGATCTTACATAAATGAGACCTTGTTGGGCTAGGCCATGTGTGTCATAAAATGTAATGCCAGGTAAAGGTAAAGGTTCCCTTGCTCGAAAGCCAGTCGAATCTGACTCTAGGGTTGCGGTGCTCATCTCCTTTTCAAAGCTGAAGAGCCAGCGCTGTCTGAAGACGTTTCCGTGGTCATGTGGCCGGCATGCAGGGCCGGCTCACTAGGCGAACTAGGCATTCGCCTAGGGCGGGCAGGCCCTTAGGGCGCCAAAGTGCACCCCCCCACCAAATCCCCCCCGCCAAAAGCCCTGACTGGGTGACCGCCACCGCCTCTTTCTCCCTGAGTCCGGCAAGTGCACCCAGAAGCGCTGACTGCAAGCGCAGCGTCCTCTGCACCAACCCCCCCATTTCTCCTCTCCCTGAGATCTGGAATGGCACCCCCCCACACACACAAGAAGGGCCTCCTTGAATGGGAGGGGCGGGGGAGCGGGCCCACGGACATGAAAGAGGTGTGTGGGGGGGTGGCGAATGAAACCCTGGCCGAATAAGCTGCAATTTGAGGCTTTTGCCTTCCAGCGTGGGTTTCCTCCTTCCGCAAAAGTTCCCAGCTGAGGCACCACCGGCCATCTCCGAGGAAGTCGTCTTGCTAGAGAGTGTGTGTCGGGGAGCAGCTGGTCTCGCTTGCGCTGCACAAAATGTTTTTGACAAAGTTGCCTGGATAAATGGTTACACTCCTGTGCAATGTTCCCTCTAAGCTGTGGAGTCCTGTGAGCAAAAATACTACTTTCTGAGCTACTGGCATTGCAGGGGGAGGGGGGGCGCATGGGAGGGCAGTGCATGGGGGGTGCCTGAAGGGATCCTCGCTTAGGGTGCAAAATAAGCTGGGGCCCTGCCAGCATGACTAAACACCAAGGCGCACGGAACGCTGTTACCTTCCCACTGAAGTGGTACCTATTTATCTACTTGCAATGTCTTGCTTTTGAACTGCTAGGTTGGCAGGAGCTGGAACTAGAGATGGGAGCTCACTCCATCATGCGGCACCCAGGTCTTGAACTGCTATTTTATTTAACAGTGTCTAATAACTGACACTTCTTGCTCTGAATTATTGCATCAAAATGTCTGTGGTGTTGCAATCTTGAGTATGCTGTTCAGGTGTGTATCTGTAAGCTGCAAACCTACGATGACGCAGCAGCAGCAGAACTGGAAGAAGCAGAAGACAGCCAGTTCCACTGTGGGCTTGATAGAAGCCCTCCGGGGGCCTAATCTGGCCCCCAGGCTGCATGTTTGACACCCCTGGGTTAGAGAGTTCAGTTCTCGGTGAAACCCCAAGTTTTCCTTTGGGGGTTTGGTGCAGTTTCTGCTCCAACTCCTTCTTATATTTTACCTCTCCAGCAAGATAGGGCAATAAGCTACCTGATACACAATCTGTGGGTATGTGTGTCACAGTGGTTTGAGGGAGAGGTGAAAAGGTCAATCACAAGAGAACCATCAGGTCAAAAGGCCACAGAAGCAGTGAAAGCCATGCTTCCCTCATGAAGATTTGGTATCATTTTAGGTACAGAAATATCTTGTATTTAAGAGCTGTATACCTCTACAGTATGCCCACCTTGTCTTTAAAAGTGTTTCACTCATTCTAAAAGACAAAATAGTTCATAAGAATTTTTTTTCAGTACTCCCAAGAATTTTCAATTTTTCTGTTGGAAAAATTGGGGGGGGGGCCCCCCTCAGGAAAAAAAGGGGGGGGGAATTTTCCCCTTGAATTTTCCTGTCCCCCCTCCATCTCTAGGTACAGTGATCCTTTTTCACAAAGGGGCACATGCTGGTACACCAATGGAGCAAGGACTTTGGTTGAAGACACCAGTTGGGCATCCATAAACAATATGGGATCTAACAATATTTTCAGGCTCTAAGAAATGCTTTCCTTCTCAGCATACTAATTGTTCTAGTAGGAAAGTTGAATGGGCGCCCGTTCCACTAGGGTGGGGTGGGGGTCAGACCCGTGGTCTGTCTAGGTTGGCATCCAGGTTTGGACTTCCATGGCAGATATCTCAGAAAGTAAAGCATGGCATAATGACATCTCTCCCCAGTTTTGTCCACAAGATCTGGTAGTGAGATTTATTCTATATTTATATGGAAGTTTTCCACAAGTGAATGTCCTTTTGGTGGAGAAAGCATTGGAAATAACAGTGTAATCCTATCCAGTTTATTTCCTGATCGCTGTTAAGCTGGCTACACAGAAGTGCATGAACATGTACCCTAGAACCACACCAACACCCTGAAAATGATAGCCTGTCTATACTACAAATGTAGGTCCAGATATCTACTTCTTGTTGAGTCCTGGGTGGTATCTCTATCTTTAGCCGATTTTGATTCAGAAATAACTCGATCTGTTGCAAAATATTTGACAATAGTGATCTCCTTAAAATGCTGCTATAATAAGTATTATCCTGCTGGCATGAGAAATTGTATAGGTCCGCTGTTATATTTTATCCAATGTGTTTTAGACTTTTATGAGATACATGTATTTGATTGTTCTGTATTTTGTCTTTTTGCCTGTTCTGTGGTGTTTGTAAGGTTGGTTTTGTTTCTTTGCCCTGTTGTGATGTATTGGTTATATGCTCAAAACCTTTGGTCATACAAGCTTAATAATAAAGGAAAGGACTACAAATGTAGATGTATTTCATGATAGTAAAAGCTGTTTCTGGGGAGGTGGATGGCACTGCTAACAGAATCGGTTCCCCCCCCCCTTTGTTTTGCCATCAAGTCACAGCTGACTTGCAATGCAAGAGTTTTCAAAGCCAGAGACCTTTAGAGGTGGTTTGCTATTGCCTGACTTTTCTGTGTAGCAGTCCTGGTATTCCAAGTTGGAGGTCTCCCATCCAAATACTAGCCAGAGCTCACCCTGCCTGCTTCGTTTCTGAGATATGATGAGATCGAGCTAGCGGGCTATCCAGATTGCGACTAACAGAATGTGCACCCTGCCAAAAGAAAACAACAACTCCCAGGATTCTGTTGGAAACAAGTGGTACTGTAGAGGGGGGAATCAAGTAATCATAGTTTTCACGGATACTTGATGGGGTTCTTGTGCTTTGATGTGATTTGAACGCACTAAAAGTAAAATTATTACACATAATTTTAAAAACTCAAGTTCAAGAATTAAAACGAGAGAAATCGATCCCCATGCGTGTTTTTAAAACTCACTTGGAGACTCTTCTGTTGGAGTAGAATCCATTTCTTCCTCATTTAAAGTCTTTATAAGTAAAAGGTTAATTTGTAGTGGCTCTCCCACCCCCCTCCCTTCTGACACATCCACAGTTATCGTCCGTCATGGAACTGACTGTACAACATTTTATATATTCTGCGAGAAGTGTGTTCCCCCCCCCCTCCCGCCCCCGAGCTCCAGAACTAGCTCGAGGTTTGGAGGACCTCGGGTGATCTACCTCCTTTGAGTTCCACCACAGTCTCGCTTTCTTGAAACCGTTCCCCCGGGTTTTTCAGCTGGGGACTGCATTCTCGTTCTTCAGCTCTCTCAACCTAGTGACTTCCTCTTAAAGTTCAACAGAATACAGGAGGAGGGGGGGGGCTACTTTCTTCTTGTTTTCCCTTCCATCTTCGGAAAATGTAAGGTAACTTCCTGTTACTCAAAAGAGGTGCGACGAGGATGGGATTCGAACCCACGCGTGCAGAGCACAATGGATTAGCAGTCCATCGCCTTAACCACTCGGCCACCTCGTCTCATAGGCTTAAGTGTTTTCTTCTACCTGGTCTATAGTTATTTTCCAGCTGGCAGGGAAGCTCTTTCCTATATAAGAATTCGTCTTTCTTGTATTATCCCTTTCCCACGATGACTTCCAATTTTCCAGTATGCAGTCGTCGTGTTTCTCCCCCCCCCCCCCCCCCGCGCCCGTCTTTCGCTATGCTTTCTACAAACGCCAAAAAACACAAACGCTCAAAATGAAAATAAAAGGGGGGTGGTTGGTTGGGAGGGAACCTCGGCGCCTGAAAACCGCTTGCTTCGCGGAACGGAGGTTGGGGGGGTGGGGGGTTGTATGTGCTTGAAAAACTGTGCAGAAGGGCTGGGGGCACAATGAAAAGCGGGTGGGGGGGTCGCAATCGTCCGCCACCCCCCTTGTAATGAATCCTCCTCGTGAGTAGAGGGCGCTAGAGAAAGACGCCCCCTCCCGAGCAGATCTTGTACCGAAGCTCGTAGATTTTCAGAAGAAGGGAAGGGAGACGAGCAGCTGCTCGCGATGCATTAACCTGTTTTGCAAGGTTCTTCCCAAGGTAGATTTCATGCCGCGTTGCAGACTCTTCAGGGTGGACCATGCAGCTCTGCAAAGGAAATGAAGGCAAGGAGCCACAGCTGATGGGCCAGGTTTGAGACTTCTCTCTCACACACACACACACTGTGTACCCCCTTTGCCCATGCAGTGCTCATGCTTCCAGGTGCTGGTGGCAGCGCTGGCACTCGTGGCTGGCTTGCAGCTGCTGTATTTGGCCCTGTTGTCAGGACTGCATGGACAGGATCAACGGTCCCACTATGCGGAGCTTTTCCAAGGGCGCCAGTCCCTGCCCAGCGACGGGCACAAGGAGAGGCTCAAGCAAGTGCTGGCCAGTGGTGGCAGCTTGGATGCCAGCAGACAGTTCCGCATCTACCAGGACATGTTACGTGGTACCTGGGATGGTAAGCACAGCCAAGATGTGGTGCTGGTCACCCACACCAGCCTTAGCAACTTGCATCACACTCAGCAACTGGTGGAACGCTGGAGAGGCCCACTCTCAGTGGCCCTCTTCGCTCCAAATGCCGCCGAAGTCCGCCTTGCCACTGTGATGGTCTATGCACTGGCAGCCCTGTGTGCGCCCATTCGCCAGCTGGTTCGCCTCCACCTGGTGTGCCAGGCCGATCAAGTGGCTGCCTTCCCTGAGCTGGAGGATCATGACGAATTTGCCAGGCTCCAAGCCTGTGGAGATGTCTTTGCCAAGCTGTCACGGGTAGGGGCTGGGCAGCGTAATTATGCCATGGATGTTGTCAATGTTTCCTATCCCAATAACTTGCTCCGCAATGTGGCACGGAGGGCGGTCGGTGGGCATTGGATGCTGGTGGTGGATGTAGACATGGTGCCCAGCGAGGGGCTACGGGAGGCCTTTGTGGCACTGCCCAGAGTTGCTGACGAGGGGACGCCAAGGGTCCTCGTTGTGCCTGCTTTTGAGATCCGCCATACTCGCCGCATCCCTGGAACCAAAACAGAACTGCTGCAGCTGTACCAAGTGGGTGAGATCCGGCCTTTCTATGAAGAGCTGTGCCCCAGATGCCAGGCACCCACCAACTACTCCCATTGGCTGAATCTTCCAGTGGGCGGCCCCCTGCGTGTGGCCTATGAAGTGGAGTGGAGGGACCCCTGGGAACCCTTCTACATTGGTGCTAGTTCTGTGCCACACTACGATGAACGCTTCAAGCAGTATGGCTTCAATCGCATCAGTCAGGTATCTAGTCTGGTGGTCATCTTGGTAAAGGGGCCAAATGTAGTTTGGGGGTTGGGATGGTGGAAGAGCTTAATTTCAGCCAGACTGGGGGGGGGGGTCCTTATATGAACAGTCCTGCAGTGCGCTTCTTAAAGTTTTTAGAGAATACGTGGGTTATTCTTGCATGTTCTCAATTAGGGAGAGCCTCTGAACTCTGCTGCTGTTATATTGTCCTTTCCCACCAGGCTTGTGAGCTCCATATGGCCGGGTACCGTTTCTCGGTGCTCAGCAACGCATTTCTGGTGCACAAGGGCTTCAAGGTGGCCAGTGATTTCCATGCACAAAAAGATGCTGAGAACCAGCGCAACAAGGTGCTCTTCCGACAATTCAAGCAGGAACTCAAGATAAGATACCCCACTTCATCAAGGCGGTGCTGATTCTGTGTCAACTAATAGGGGACTGTGCTGAGTCTCTTTTGGACGGGGGGGGGGGGATTTAGCACTGCACACCGGCTCGACAGAAATGTCCAACTCAGGATGCTGATGCTACTGTCAATATTTTTCTGGAGAACTACTACTGTGCCCATTGGAGGGAGGGGGCATACCTGCCAGCTTGTCCACTTTCTCCAGTGATGTTTGTTGCTGCTAGAATATTATCAGTGCTTTATTTTGCAGAATCTGTGTCTGCATACATACGCACACCCTGACCCTTCCATATATAAGGATCTTGGTTTCTATCAGGCACAAGAATTCCACAGCTGACTTTTTGTAGGGCCTGTTTACAGTTCAGTTACACTGTCTTTGCATTGCAAAGGTAAATTTTAATTCAAATTTCACAGTCCAGTCCTATGCAGTTATTCCAGTCTAAACCTATTGAAATCAATCAGCTTAGACTGACATTAGCTCTGCTTAGGATGGCACTGGGAGTTAACCCCAGATAAGACTAAGGAATGTTAGCTCACCTTCCAGTCAGTTCAGTTCTGAGATAAATAACTATACAACTGTTTCTGGTGGGTGGTCACTGTTTTACACAAAGAAACACATTTATTTGTGAAATAGCTAACAAAGGACTCTGGCTAATTCACTTTGGAATTCCTAGTTCCTTAGGATAACTTGGGAAATAAATCTGAGCTAACAATCTCTGGAACTTGATTGTGAGAACAAACACCAGACTCCACACTTTCCACTCGCTAACTTTTACAAATGTTTGATGTTTCTTTTTTGTCTGTCTGTTTTTCCCTGGTTGGCCTCCTCTATAAAAGGCACATTTCTTCCTGTGGAATGAGGGCTGATGTTTTATGATGCTTAAGAGGTGGGGATGGGCCACAGGGATTTGTGTCAAAGTGCTGGAGATTGAGGCTGGGTGACTTGAAGAGGAGAAACTGAAATACAATTCAAGATTGCTGATTTTTGTCCCTGACTTTATTTTTCAAATTGATAGCGTCTTCTTGGGGTTTTTTTGTATAATGGATATAAATACACTAATGTACTTCCTGGGGCTGGAAGTAGGGAGGGGATAATTTATTTCCACTAAAAACTGCCATTTGCAAATTAAACCAAATATCTTGGATTTAAAATGCAGTATTCTTGTCAACTTTATGCCAAGTAGTAGAGCATAAGTAGTTAGGGCATAGTGTAATAAAGAGCTAGCAGGAGTGAGAATATACACGTTAATGAAAGGGCTGTTGGCAGAGCTAGCTCTTTTGAAAAAGCTAATCCATTTTCTAGAATTTGGGGAAACATATATTAAGGTTCTTTCCACACCTCTGTGGTGGTAAACACCACCCACAAGACAACACTGAAGCAGCTTGTCACTTTTCTTTCATTCTTTCCAAATTGCAATGTAGAAGAGATCCAGTGTGTGGCTCAAAACCTGCAATAACCGCCTTCCGACACTCAACCATACTGACATCACATTCAGAGTGTGATTGTGGTGCCTACCTTACCTGATGGGTTTTGGCTGGGCGAGTAATTTCAGGGCTGGACACAGCACTGATTTGCTGAGGCACTGCCATGGGCAGTAATCGCTTCACAGATGGTGTGGGGGTGGACAGTAAGAGGATACTGCCAGTCTCCATGGCAACTGCAGCCTTTTTTGTGGGATGGGGTTTTTCAGGCCTCTTGGCAGTTTTCCAGTTATGTTCTTAATTAGCCCTTCTTTTAGCCTTCTCCTTTATTTCCGCTAAGACTGGAATTCTTGCGAGGTTTTGCTTCTGACTTTGCTTCTCACGTCGTTCCTGTATGATAGAGAATATGCACAAATTGAAATAAACGAACACACGCCTGTGGGCGGCGGGATTGTTCTTTGCGTCCATGTCCTTTTTATTGACTATGGCGATTACACTACAGCATGTTTTTACAGTTTTGTATTTATACTAACCTTGTTGGTGTCTGGTCACCATGGAAACTCTTACCCGCCCTTTACTTCCTGTTTCCCACAATGCCGATCGCGGAGAGCATAAATCTTCATCAAAGCAAGCCTAGCTGAGTAAGTTTAAACATCTCTTGCTCTGATTGGTTGATGGTGGTGGGCGGGGCCAAGGAGAACTTCTTCCGGCTGCAAAGGAGCGCTAGAGCGGGGTTTGCGCCCTCCTCAGCCCCTCCCCCAGGTATGAAGGGTCTAGACTCTTTTCCTATCACCCCCCTTTTGTGGGTAAGGATGGTCCCGCCCATTCCAGTCTTTTGCGTTTTCCCATTTGGAGGGAAAGTGGTGGGTCACACCATTGCAATATAAAGAGAAGGAAATATGTGTGTATTGTTTGTTCTTCCCTGTGAAGCCCAGAGCTGTATGAGCGATGTAGCTGGGAAAAGAGTTCATTCTCTCATTTCCTTTCCTCCAGTGTCCGGTAGCGAGTTTCCCCGTGGAAGTCCCCGGGGAGGTGGTTGAGTCCATTACAGTTTGAGGGAGGGGCTTGTAATAAGTCCTTGTCCTGTGTTAACTTCTTGTCCTGGGTGTCGCTTTCCAAGCAAGCGGGGGAACGAGTTTTTATGCGCCTGTTTGCTTAATTATACTTTTTTTTTTTTTACTGCAGGGGAGGAAGGCTAGTGTTTGGGAGCATGAAGCAGGGGTGGTCAGTGGGGAGGTTTTGGGCCCTGCGCCCCGCCTGTAGCCTTTCTGAGTCCAAATAGTCTGGCCACTATGAGGAAGTGGATGCGGACCCATGGTCTGATCCAGCAGGGCTTTTCCCGGTTTCTTTTGGTGAGCCCCAGCCCAGTTTCCAAAAGTCTGTAAGATATGGGAAATTTGCCAGAGTCTCCATTCCTTACACTTCCCGAGGCACCTGACTGGCATGAATGCAACAGGTGAGCTCCCCCCCCCCCAATACCTGGGAAAGACACCCGTCTTGAATCAATTCCTGTTGCCAGGCAGCAGTTTGGTTTAATTCTTCGACTTGAAAGTTAGAGCCTTTGTGCTCTAAAGCTCACTGAGCAGGAAGAAAAGCCGGAGGGTTTCCCAGAGCGGTAGGCCAACAGGTGGGCTGTTTTTCCTGCTGTTTGGGTGGCACTGTTGGAAGGCGGAATAGCCAGGCTGCATGTTATGTCCAGAGTAGTCGTCTATAAACTGAGCTCTGCCTACTTAGAATTCTGAAGTTTCCCTCAGACACAAAGCTGAAGGTCTTCTAGGCAAGCACAGGGATTTCCCCAGTGTTTCCTTAACTTAAGTGGGGGGGGGGGGGGGAGTCAACTTCTATCCAGGAACTGGAGTGTGGTGAAAGGACAGCCATGGCCCAGATCCACATCCTCCATCTGCCCTCGCTACTTTTTAATGTTAAACTACACTTTGGCACCAGTAGATTAGCCCTTGGCCATTGTTTCTCTCTGCTTAGGAGCTAATTTCCCTACTCCTTCCTTGCCATCTTTTCGGGACAGTGAGCTGCTAAGCAGAGAGAAGTGGTGGTGGGAGAGAGGCAGCTCCTGCTGCTTTTTGTATTTCCAAATAGGGAGCCATCTTAGCCTGTAGTGGCAAAATAAAGGCTGGCCCTTTATTGCAACATAAGCATTTGTGAGTCAGAGTTCATTTCAGTAGCTGCCCTGAAGTGCTTTTGATGAAGTGAGCTCTGACTTGGGAAATGTTGTTAGTTTCTAAAGTGCCACTGGACTCCTGTTTCACTATGCCTCTTTTTGGTTTTGCTTTTCAGCATTCTCTGGAGAAGCCTGGTCCCCATTTGAAAAAAGGCAAGAACAGTGTACTTGGAACATTGCATAGAGGCAGCGTCAGTGGGCCATCAGCTGTGGTATGTTAGCCCACCAGAGATACATTGGATCTGTGGGCACTGACCTGGATTTGTTAACCTTGTACACGCAACTGCTGTGCATAGTGGTGCCATTTAAATAGGATGCTTACACATGCAATGTTCTTATTGCTCACTGAGATAATGTTTAAATCAGGCCTGGGCAGGCAGAGCTGGGCTTTCAAGTGAGGCAGCCATTTGTGTTGTGAGTGTAATGCCCAGCCAGTCTCTTACCCACCAGCCAGCAAAGGGAGATAGATGTTGCTTGGCTCAGTTCTGCATCTATCTGCATTTGCCCTCCAGACACTTAATGATACCTGTGCGTGCTTAAAAATGAAAACCCAAATTATGGCTTAAGAAAAGCTGTCTGCATAAATTATCCTAATTACGGATGTTTGCAGATAGGTTTATGTTGGATAATGCTGCCAGATGCAGGTGAGGTGGGGAGGCCTTTGCAGGGTGCTGAAGGCCCATGTTTGACAACTGGAAATATTATTCGAAAGATAACTTAACAGGTATTGATGTCAACATCCTTGGAAACCATAAAGACTATAGACTTTAAAAGCAAGTCAAAATTTGGTATTCTCAAAAATGCTGAATGCTGTGGTCAGGGCCCGTAAGTGCACTTTGTCCCACCCACTTGTAGAGGAGGTACATTATAACCTTGTTGTAAGCATGATTTTCTAATCTTGTTCTCCCCCCCCCCCCACCTTCCAGGTTGGTTGTTTTCTCTCCTCCTTTTCTTCACCCTGGGCACCCTGCCTCCGTGGCGCACCATGCCTGTCCAGCCCCTGCCCAAGGAGATGGAGGCAGAGGGAGATTCAGCAGCTGACATGAATGGCGAGGAAGAGAGCGAGGATGAGCGCAGTGGCAGCCAGTCGGAATCAGAAGAGGAGAGTTCAGGTATCTGGCAGGGCAAAAGCAGCCTCAGATTGATTTCGTGGGAGCCAAGGGCAAAGTTGTAGCTCAGTGGGAGAATACCTGCTCTGCATGCAGAAGATCCCAGGCTCACTCCTAGGGTACAGTTGGAAGCTACAGAATGCAGCCTTGCTGAAACTAAGCACTTCTGAGGGATGACCCTCCCCCCGCCCCACCCTATGTAAGGCAAGCAGAGTAACAACATATTCAGTGTCACCGATGCTATTCCCCTGCTGTTTTCATACCTAAATGTCCTTGTTCATTTGCACAGTCGACAAGTTGGCTTTTGATTCGTGCTGCCTACCCCGTTGAGCCCTTTCCCTGTCCAGCACCATGCAACCTCTCCTTTTCCCCAGCCATTGTCTGTGGGCACTTTGTTTTAAACTTTGGAGCAATTGTAATGTTTGTAAATGTTCCATAAACTTTGGCAGCAGAATCTAATGAAGTCGGTGTTCTTATGACCAGTACCTGCCAAGGCTTCAGAAGTCTTCAGCCTGCATCTATTTAAGTTTTTCACTTTTGTTGAGCTTACCTGATTTGGGGCTAAGCAAAACTGCCAGTTTTCTGCAAAGCTTCTGTTTTGTGCTCAGGATTTGTTATGTTACTGGTCTTTCTACAACACTAGGAAGTGTCCTAAAAGATTATCCAGACTGCCTTTGATTTTTCAAATATGCATATAGACACCTTGGTGCTGATAAAAGTCATAAATGGGAAGTAAAAGAGGGATTTTTGTTTTTCCCTTTGTGTCCTTCTTCTCCACCAGCTAGCTTTGAGGACAGCTGCTACTGCAGCTCCACCACTCCAACTGGGAACTGTCTCCCTGCCTCTGTAACCACGAGAGCGAGGAGCTTGTGGGAGTGGTGGGCTGTCTTTCTTTGCCCTGTCCTCAAACCTGAGCTGGGACACAGTTTATTACCTTTTATTCATAATGACTCATTTGTATCATCGTGGGATGAATTAATGGATTTAAAGTTGTCCACCTTAAACTTGCCAAAAGACACCATAATGAGTCTACCTACCAATGAGGTGTATAAATTAATTAAGGGCCGTATTACAGAATTGCACTACAGTTGTACATATTTTTTTATAATATTCTATTTATTAATTTTCCACACATATTGACAAACAGACAAACACACACACATACATATATATTGATATACATAATTTTGATACCTCTACATAATTATACACTAGGCAATAAATTCATTTCTATAACTGATCTTATTCCAATGAAATTTCTAATAACGCATTCCATACCTTTATACTCCTGTGCCATATCTACTGACCTTTTCAATTTTCCTAGAACTGAGTCAACATCAAGAATTTTAGACAATTAATTTTCCCTGTTTCTATTGCATATTTTTTGTATCAATCATCACCCTAATTTTCATTAAATCCATTGGTATAGCTTCTTTTCTTCACTATTCAACCATTTATTTCCAGCAGCTATTTATGGTTACACCTTTAATTTCCAGCACCTATTTATGGTTACACCTTTAATTTCCACATGTCAGCTTATAACTTAACTAACCAAAATGTTTTCCTCCACTAATTGCCACAATATACCCTATTTAACCACTTTACTTCAATGATTATGGAGTATCCTTATGTTACATGACAAAATAATAATTCTTATGTAAAAGTACATCTTATTTACTTATTTACGTGCTCAACGAGTCTATTCTCCCATTGCACTTGGACTGTCCTTCCATTGGAAAATACCACCATATTTTTATGTTGAAGGTTCCAAAGCTGTGGCAAGCCTTTATTTTGGCATACATGGACTCTTTACCTTCCACAGTGTTAAATGGGAGAAATTCACGGACACCAGATAGAATCTCCCAGTGTTACACAAGTAGGATTGAGACTACAGCCCATATTGTCTTTGAATGCCCTCTGAGAGCAGAGGCTAGGAATAAATTCCTCTTGCTCCGTTTTTTATCTATTTCTGATGCTTGTGTGACTGTTGAATCTAAGATTTTCTGGCTCCTTTCAGATTTTGATTCTGATGTTACTTTTCAAGTGGCGAGGTTTTTTGCAACTTTGTTCTGACAATATAAGGTTGGTTGCTCTGTTTCAGCCTATGTGGCATTTTAACAGAAGGAAGGAAAGGAATATTTGCCCTGTCTGAGAACACTTCTCAAACAACTCTTGTTAAGTTCACTTAAGAATGTTCCATTAACTAACTGTAATGCTTCATCAACTGGGACTGACAAAATAGTATTTGTGATTTTCTCTCTTCATTTTGGCCAGGCCGTAATTATCAAAACGGGCCAACTGTGCTGGTGGCTGCAAGTTAGTAAGCATCCAGATTACACTGAAGTCCTGTTCATATTTGAAGTGGGAAGAGTTCTGTGTAGCTCAAAAGGTTACTGCCTCTTTCTTGCCTCCACTGTTCTCCTTGCTTAAAGAAATTCCTCTGTAGCGAGTGTGGCTGAATTGTCTTGCACTGCAAGCTCAGGGACAGTGGGAGAATGGCAATTGTCATCTGTTCTTTCTGCAGAGATGGATGAAGAGGACTGTGAGAGACGTCGCTCAGAGTGCGTAGATGAGATGATGCACTTGGAGAAGGAATTCTCTGAAATCAAAGAAAAGTGAGTGGGCGCCTTTCTTGAGCTGTTGCAATTTAACTGCCAAGCTTTCTAGCAGAGACAACGTCCAGTCTCTGCCACCCCTTCCACACACGGGTCAAACAATTCACAATTCTAGAGTTTTCGATTGAAAATCTTAAGGTTTCTTTTCACCCTACAAAGAGCCTGATCAGGTGCAGAGCCGTGAGTAAGGAGAGAGTTCCCCTGTATTTATTTATTAAAGTATTTATACCATGCCTTTCTCTTGTGGCTTACAGTTCCAAATGAAAAACCGTACCGAGTATAATAAAATCCCAAATTATTCCCAGTGGGCTCATGCTTTTTAAAAATTTGGCTCTCTGCAATGTGAAAACAAACCATCTCCAGGGATCCTATAGGGTGCAAAACAAATCCGTACTGCAGGACTGGAGCATTCAAGGAAACAAGCATGCCCACATAAAAGAGATGGCTGTTTCTAAAAGTTACTCAGGACACAAGTCTTGGCAATAACTTGCTAATAAACCTTGCTTGAATTGCCTGTTCTTCTCTGTAAATCTTCACTCCACTCTGGTTATCTGAGGCCAGGGGTGGGTGGGGATCAATTCAAATGGGTGGGGATGGACTCATTGGAAGGGGAGAATTCGTAGGCAGGGAAAGGGGTTATGTCTTGGCCACCAGTTTCCCCCTGGAAGGTCCCCTCACACATTTCCGTTCTGATGAAAACCTGAGGTTGGGATCCTTCATTTTTTCCTTATCATTCCTAGATCCGGCTCCAGCGAATGTCAAATTGCAGATAACCTGTTTTAATTTGCTACCGATTACTAGAGACGTTCTTGTGCAAACTCAGATATGCCATATTGCTATCTTGAATTCAATTGGTCACTTATCTGGTGAAGCCACCAGGAGGCAAACCGAACAAGGAGGTCTCAGTGATGTTACCAGCCATGCTCACACTGACTTAGGCGACTTTCAGAAGGGATTAGACGTGTTCACGGAGAGTGATCTATCAGGAAAGGGTGGCCAGCAGCTAGGAAGGCAAAGACACCATCACACATCTGTTCTTGGCTTCGTTCAGAGTTGCCCCGTCTGTTCTCCACCCTCGCGTTCCAAAGAACTAGTTGTTCTCCTTGTGTGGGTGGTTTTTTTCCTGTTGTTGTGAGTCCTTTAAGGGACATGGACCCATAAATACACTGAGCAATGTGGAATATAAGTCTGTATAATGGAAGCTCCCTGTACAGAGGCAGTATGCCATGAGGGGAGGGGGCTGTCACTCAGGGGTAGAGCATCTGCTTGGCATGCAGAAGGTCCCAGGTTCAATCCCTGGCATAACCAGTTGAAAAGACCAGGCAGTAGGTGGTGTGAAAGACCTCGGTTTGAGACCCTGGAGAGCTGCTGCCAGTCTGAGTAGACAATACTGAACTCAGTAGACCGATTGTCTGATTCAGTATGGGGCAGATTCATGAGCTAGGGGTGAACTACAAGTGATAGCTGTCAGCACCATGACCTGTATTTAAGCGCCAGCACCACTACACACACAGAGGGATCTATCTGCCCCTTGTGGAACATTAAATCCTGGATTAGATGGACCATTGGTTTGCTTCCAGGAGGGCAGTTCTAATAAAGAATTAGATGGATTTCTGGAGGATTATTGCTACTGTCCATGGTAGTTAGAATTGGGGCCTGCATGTTCAAAGGCAGTATATCTCTGAGCACAAGATGATGGGTACATACCACAGGGTGTTCTTTTATGTACCGCTTCTCAGTTCTATATTGATGCCCGCACTGAGAGCGACCATTTCCCTCTAAGCCTCTCAATTACCCCTCAGATACACCTTGAACCTGACTTAGCCCCTACAGCTAATGACTTATCCTTTGAGTCCCCCCCTAGATTCATTTGGTCACATAACCACACTGAGAGAGTCTAGCTATTAGCCTCTGAGCAGGTGATTATTGACTTGAGTTCCTCCCTTATGACTTCTTCAAACCCCACTGAAGCGGTAGCTTCATATGATAATTTAGTCTCCAGTTTTATTTCCCTACTTAACCCTGTTCCCTTTTTGGTCTCTAAACATAAACCCAAACATAACACATGGTACAATAGAGAATGTTTATGTCTGAAGTCCACTCTCCGTTCCATTTATCACCGTTACCGGAGCCAGAAAAAGTCTTCCTTACTGAAGGAATACTTTACTGTTAAACAACAGCTGTCAGACTTAGTCAAAGCCAAGAAGCTCCAGTTTGCCAGGGACCAGTGGGAACTATTGATCAGGGCATCCAGGTTAAACGACAGTGTGAAATTTTGGGCCTTAACTTCAGGCTCTTGGGGGAAATTAATTTAATCACCATCACTTTCCTCCCGTACCTGGTTTTCATATTTTTAAAACCTTTTAAATGAAAATGGTGAAAAATTTTCCATACCCACTGAACCCGATGCCCTCAAGACCACCGAGTGGCCACCTTTGTCCCCTGAGGATATTATTACCTTGATCACATGCCTTAAACCAAAAGAAGCCCCTGGCCCTAATGCAGTTCCCCCAGAACTATTGAAGTCTCACCCAGAATGGTGGGCCCCTCCTTTGGCTACTTTATAAATAACACTGGAATAGTGCCAAAGTCATGGGCAAATGCAATCATTGTCCCCATTTTTAAAAAGGGTGATTCTTCATCTCCCGAAAATTATAGACCGATTAGACTTTTATCAGTAGTTGGCAAACTTTATGCCAAACATCTTCTAATTAAACTAGATGGATGGACGTCTGACCATAATATCCTAGGACCACAACAAATAGGGTTTCATTGGGGTAAATCCACTCTGGACCACTGTGCAGTATTATCACACCTTGTTACTAAATACAGTGGGAAACCAGGCAATAAGCTTTTTGCTGCCTTTTTAGACTTTAAGGTGGCGTTTGTTTCAATCCCAAGAGACCTCTTATGGGATAAGATGCCTAGAATGAATATAGATTCCAGATTGCTTTTTTTTTTTTAATAAAAAACCCATATTTACATATCAGTTGTCAGGTTAAATTTAATCTACTGGGGAATCAAACCTTGTAAAAGTCTTCAACACAAAATCTAGTTCACAATTCCTATATGGCGCTCCCATTTGGATAAGTGCAATTAACCAATCAGCAGAGGGTTTACAAATTTTTTTGTGTGTGGAAAATCCTTGGTCTTCTTAATTGTGTCCCATATGCCGCGATGTGTCTCGAAACTGGTCAGATGTCCCTGCCTGGAAACTCAGGCCTGGCTTTTGACCATCAAATTTTGGTTGCGCCTTCTGTTTAATCCTGACCCGAATTCTTTTACCTTTTTAATGCTGACAGATCACTGTGAACCTAATTGGCTGAAATTAGTAAAAAAAAAAATTAGGTCCTTAGGAATACCTTTAGATCTGCTTTATTTATCATCTGCCTCCACAATATGTCATACAATCAAATGCAGGTTTTTATATATTCAATTTCAGTGCCTGAAGGAGGGAGCTAGGAAAACTTGTTCTGCAATTCATCTGGGATCACCCCAGACACTGGGCCAGACAGCTACTTATTTTTGCTCTTTAACTGACCCCCATCAAAGAAGGGCATTTGTTAGCCAGATTTAACGTATTGCCATTGGCTATCTTCTCTGGAAGATGCCATAAAATCCCTTATGAATTTAGACCTTTGCAGTCAGGGTGCCATTGAATCTTTTTCCCACGTTCTTTTAAATTGCCCATTTTATACTAAGACCCGGGATAAATTTCTGGACTCCCTTCTTTTTACATGGTGTGGTCTCCCTGAGACTGTCAAAGTCCAATTGCTACTCTCAGGGCAAAATTCTTATATAACCTTTAATGTTGCCTGTTTTCTTCAATCTGCAATTCAAATCAGGGAAACTATAAACTGATCAGGTTTTTCTTCTTGCTGTTTGTTTGTATGACAGCCACATTTTTGATGTATTCCTAAATTTTAATGTACTTTTATCTCTGATATGCCAATAAAGGTTGTCTGTCTGTACTGCTTATGAGCTTCCCAGAGGCATGTAGCTGACCAGAAAAATCATGATTTATTTTCTGCAGGTGTAGGAATTACACCCCACCCCCCAAACACACACCTTGGAACCCTTTCCATAAGAATCTTGGGTGAATGTGTCTGTGCTCTTCTG
This sequence comes from Gekko japonicus, assembly GCF_001447785.1. NCBI lineage: Eukaryota > Metazoa > Chordata > Lepidosauria > Squamata > Gekkonidae > Gekko > Gekko japonicus. The sequence goes on along the minus strand of NW_015166439.1, from coordinate 19,101 downwards.
CAGGCTTTTCAAGGAGCGCCTGAATCAAGTGAAGATGAAACTGGAGGATGTGATGCTTGGGAAAGCAGTGGAGTATCTGGAGCCTCTGGGAGTCCTACAGAACCACATGCAGATCCGGATCGAAGTGGCTGGTGAGCAGGATCCTTGCTAGCAGAGGGGCCGGCAGTGGCAGTGAAGAGAGGAGAGAGCCTCTAAGAATTGGGGCAGTCATTAATTTCTGAAAAGAGAGAAGCCGGTCTCGTCACATAGCAGCAATGGAAATGCATACATTCAGCCCATGCTCGGAGGAACTCATCCTTTTCCACGGCTAGGACGTGACATTGGCAGAAGGTTTCAGGGCTGGCTGCAGCTCATATTAGGACGAAGAGTCTGTCTCTGACCCTTTTTGTTTTCGTAGGGATCTACAGAAACTTCTGCCTGGAGGTGATTCATCACAAACATCGGTGTGAACTTCAGGGAGCGCAGCAGCATCTGGAGGTTGGGACCCTCATCTCTCGTCCCTTTTTAAAATCCTTCTCAGACCCTATGAAGCAAGGAGTGTTTCATAATCACTTCTGGGGTGGGGTTGGAGTTTCCAAATAACAGCAAGGACGTAACACCCTTTTTCTGATTGGTGGTAGCTGTAGCTGGAAAGAAATTCAAACAGGAACGGTATCCTGGGACCTTCATTAGGTTGCCAGACAATGGACTTAACTTTCATGTTTCTCAGAACTCATTCCTGAAGCTCTGAAAAAAGGAAAAACCCTATGCTGAGAAACCAGTTGCTGGGGGTGGGGACTTTGACCTCTGTGCCTTTGCTGGTGGTTGTTCCAGGGTATCTCTTTGGTCACTGTGGGAAACAGGATGCTGGACCAGACGGTCTGTTCTCCTGCTTCAGGAGGGCTCTTTCCTCTCCCCCCCATACAAACATATGGGAGGCACAGAAGTTTTCAGCAGCACCATCTTCTTAAGGCAGCGACTCAAGGTGCTCTTTGTGGAATAATTCGATCACTTTTGTCCAAAAGGAGTAGCTTCTTCTGCCAGCCGGCGGTCTGAGGGCACCCAGTTTGCAGCCACAGAGTTCCCTGCTTTTATGGAACACGCAGCTAGGCAGAGGCTCGTTATGCTAAAGCATCGTTGGCTTTCTGTAAAGCAAAACATTGCCGAGGAGGACAACACATAATTTTCCGTGTTTCTGTCATGGAATATGGAGAGTGGGTTTTAAGTTGCACATTAAAAGGAGCACGCACACACACCCAACCTGGCAGATCCCTCGGCAGCATAGGAGTTGGGGAAGGAGGCAGCAGTTGCCATGGTGATGCTGAGCGCTGCTGTTCACCTAACCAGGCTGAGCTGTGGGAGGTACGGCCACCATGTTGGAGGGACCCAACTGGATTGCAGAGTCCCCTGTGGATGGGGGCACGCCCAGTCAGCACTGACCTGTTTAAAGCCAGCTTTGGCCGAAGGAAGTGCAGGGGTTTGTCCTGGGAGGGGGGGAGGGAGGAGGCAGCAAACCAATGTTCCTCTCTTTCCGTTCTGAGGCTACATCTGGGGTGGGGATGTGAGCCCAAAGGAGAGCGCAAGAGCCACCGAGCTGGCATGCAGTCGGTCAGCTTGGCAAACAGTCTTCGATGTGATTCGAGTCCAGTAACATCTTAAAGACCAACAAGGTTTCCAGGGTATAAGCTTCTCAGAGTCAAACCTCTGACTGTCCCTTGCCTTCAAGCCCCACTAGGGGTCACCAGAAGTCAGCTTGACAGTCAGCTTGACTTAATGGGGGGAGGATGGCAATGGCAAAGTCGTCAGCTCTTCAGCAGGCTAAAAGCCCTAGGCATTTTTGGGGAAGAGGGGGATCTTCCAGTTTCAAGTTCTCTCCTGAAGTAGACCTTTGATCAGTTAAGATTCAAGTCTGGTAGTACCTTAGAGACCAACAAGATTTCCGGAGTATAAGCTTTCGAGAGTCGAAGTTTCCTTTGTCAGATATGTACAGGAACAGAGATCTCGAAGTCCTTATATCCCAGTCAGAAGGTGGGAGGGGTGTTGGAAAGACGTAACTCAGGATGTTGCAGGAGTACAATGTGTGTTGTAATCAGCCTGATTAGAGCAGAAGCTACCTTTGGTCAGTGTGTGTCTCAAGGGAAGCTTCTCGCTTTCTTCACCACAGAGGGGTTTGGCAAGAGCAGCCACTGTAACCTTTCACAAGTGAACGGTGATTGCGCATAGAATTGGATCTTGCGAGCTTAGCGGAAATTCTGGTGTCAGCGTCCTGTAAGCCTTTTCTGACAGGGTTCCAGCTGGGCAGTGAGCCCGTGTTGTGGAGCGGTTGGAATGTTGGGCTGGGGAGATCCTGGGCTCAAGTCCACGTTTGGCCGTGAAGCTTCCTTGAGCTAATCTTTCAGCCTGACCTCTCTCATGGTGGTTGCTAGTTCAAAATGGAGGAGGGGAGAAGAAAGGTGGGATAAAAATGCAGGTTGCACAGAGACCCCCAACGTATCAAATTTAGGAACACGTGGTAAAGGGAAATAGATGTGGATTTATGCTCTAGGGCAAAAGATCTCTGGTTACATCCAAGACAAAGTAGTAACAGCCGCTCATGGAGAAGACAAGTTAACATGATTGCTTGGAGGGAAATGTCTTGCCCCTTTAGTGGAGGCTTAATGTGATGTTATTTACCAGGTGATGTTAATTTTTCATCTATGTTGTGAAAAAATTCAGATGTCCATTTCTACACATTAAGCCCCTATTAAAGAGGCAGAATTTCCCCCCTCCAGGCCTGTTGATAACTGTAGTAACAGTTAGTTGACTCTGATTCTGACATTAATTGGAATTAATTGGAATCGCACATTTCCTAGAAGGCAGAATGTCTAAGTAAAGGAAGTGGTGGTGGGTAGCCCTTACTTTAATACAGCCAGAGACCAGACAGGGCCCTGAATCAGTAGAGGCCACAATGAGGGGCAGAAACAGAAAAGACAGACTGTGCTTTGTTTCCCCACCCAGAGCGAAAAGCTGTTGCTGTATGACACCCTTCAGGAGCGTCTGCTGGAACGGATCCAGCGGTTGGAAGATGACAGGCACAGTGTGGGCCTCACCTCAGGTCAGTAAGGGAGTGCCCTCTTTATTCGCACTCACACACACTGTCCCCTGTGGTTGCTGTTGCCCTCCTGAATTCTGACCTGCCTTTTGACACACACACCCCAATCTCCTGGTTCTGGGATTCCAAGGCACTAAACCTTTGAATCCCAGAGCCAGGAGACTACCTCAGGGAAAAGCCTCGATCTCTATGCCTTGTTTATGGCCCTCCAGTGGAACTGGTTGGCCACTGTGTGAGACAGGATGGTGGACTCAGTGGACCATTGGTCTGATTCAGCAGGCCAGTTTGGTGTAGTGGTTAGAAGTACAGACTCTAATCTGGGAGACCCAGGTTTGATTCCCCACTCCTTCACATGCAGCTGCTGGCATGACCTTGGGTCAGTCATAGTTTTCTCAGAGCTGTTCTCTCAAGGGCAGTTCTTGAAAGAACTCTCTCATACCCACCTACCACACAGGGTGTCTGTTGTGTGAAGGGAAAGAAGATTGTGCTGCTCTGAGACTCCTTCAGGAAGTGAAGGATGGGGTATAAATCCAATCTCCTCCTCCCCTCCCCCCCCCATTCAGACATGCAGACCCACCTGGACTAAAAGACGAATAGGAAATCAAATGTTCTTTATCAATAGACAGCATCTTTCCGAAGGGGTCACTCTGGCATATCTACACATTTGTCACGCCTTCCCTCAAAGAATCTTGTGAATTAAATTGGGACGGGCAGTTGTACATATCAAAGTTGCTTTCTGTCAGTGTTATGTGATGTAGTGGTTGGATTGGGGAGATATTGGTTGAAATCCCTGCTCAGCGATGGAGGAAGCATCATACATAAACATTTATAGAGGAAGGATGGGATAAAATGTAATAATGCAATTATTCAATTTAACCGATAGGAAGGGCTCAGAGCCGGATAACAACAATAGCCATAAATTAACTTATTAAAAACAATTCTTAACAGTACTACTAACAACCAGTACAGTGGCACATAAGAAGGGAGCACAGCATAATGCCCCTTAGCCAGGAAGGGGAGTAAATATCATACGGATTAAGTAACTAAGAGAGTAACGGCCAAAGGAAAGGGAAATGGAACGGGGGTGGAGAAGAAAAGAAGGGAGGCCAGTCTTAATGGAAATGTTGTCCTCACCCATAGGCCTGGTGGGACATCTCAGTCTTACAAGCCCTACAGAATTGCATCAGATCTCACAGGGACTGGGTCTTATTCGACAGCGAGTTCCACCAGGTCGGGTCCAGGGCCAAAAAAGCCCTGGTTCTGGTTGAGGACAGCTGGATATTTTTCGGGCCAGGGATCACTAGTACGTTGTCATCCATTGAGCGTAGTGCTCTTTGGGGGGCATACCAGGAGAGGTGGTCCTGCAGATACGTTGGTCCCAGACAGTTTAGGGCTTTAAAGGTCAATCCCAAAACCTTGATCCTGATCCGGTATTTAACCTGGAGCCAGTGCAGTTGGCGGAGCACCGATCGGATATGAGCTCTAAATGGGGTTACCATAAGAACACATGCTACTGCATTCTGGACCGGTTGAAGTTTCTGGGTCAGCCTCAAGGGTTGGCCTGCATACAGTAAGTTACAGTAGTCTAATCTGTGGCTAAGTCAGGGCAAGACAGGAAGGAGGCCAGTTGTCTAACCTGGTGCAGGTGGAAAAATGCCAGCCTGGCCACATTTGTGATCTGGGCCTCCATTGAGAGGGAGGCATCCAGAATCTCACCCAGACTCTTGACAGATGATGTCAAAGGCACACTGATGTCAAAGGCACACTGTCAAGAGCCGGGAGTTGGCACCCTAACCCAGAGTCCTCCCAGCCCAGCCACGGGACCTCCATCTTAGACGGACTTAATTTCAGTCAGCTAACCATAGCCTCCAAGCCTTTGGCCAAAATATCTGGGGCAGCATCCGGCCGGCCACTCATCAATAGATACAGCTGGGTATCATCTACATACTGATGACAACCCATCCTGGAACTCTGTAGTAGCTGGACGAGGGGGCGCATATAGATGTTAAATAGCATTGGGGAGAGGATTGCCCCTTGGGGAACACCACACACCAAAGGGTATCATGGTGAAACCGTCTCCCCTAGCGCCACCCTCTGTCCCCGACCTGGGAGAAGAGACGAGCCATTTCAAGGCTGTCCCACAAATCCCCACATTGGCGGGGCGGTGGCTCAGCAGATCATAATCGACCATGTTGAACGCTGCTGTCAGATCAAGCAATAGCACCAGTGCTGAGCCGCCTCAATCCAGCTCAAAGGTCATCTATGAGAGTGACCAGCACTGACCCATGGCCAGGGTGGAAGCCGGATTGAAATGGGTCCAGAGCTGATGTATCCTCCAAAAAAGTCTGGAGCGGCTCTCTCGACTACCTTACCCAGGAATGAAAGGCTCAATACACTGTTCCACTTCAGATCCGTCACTTTTAAGTGCTGGGAAGGTTACAACCTGATGGGCACAGAACTTCACATATGGTGGTTATGCATTCATGTGCAATGGGGGGAGGTGGCAAATAATTGTTTAGAAAAACCAGGACGTTACTTAGCCATGAAATTCCTCGTAAACCTCAGCTGATTCTTCTTTATGGGGGCTGGTGGGGGATTCCACTTAGCTCTTTAATTTTTTTTATTGAATATCTTCATAGAGACAACCCAAGCTCTGTGTTGTCCTGTGCAGAAAGCCACCAGGTGTGGGAGGCTTTTTTGAATTACATTCACACAGTCAATGGTGGCGGACAAGAATAGTCATTTTTCTGTTCAAACTTGGCTCTATTTTATATCAGGCAAAGAAGCCAAAAAAATCTGCATACTAGACAGTACAAAGGTATTCATAGTGAACTATCTCATTATTTTTTTAATGTTCACAGCTCAGTTGCAGGTTTTCTCTTGTGCTGCTGCTGTATCATTAAAATGTTCAATTAAAGGGTAACAAAAGAACCCTGGGAATTGTTGTTTCATATGGGTGACAAAAAGTGTCTGTTGGAAATTCATAGCTTCCTGCACAAAATTACAGTTACCAGAATTCCCAGGCATGTGGGAATGACTGTGATATATCAAGCTAACAAAATAAAGTATTATAAAATACAAATGTTTATTATGGTGCACACATTAGTAAAAAATAAAATAGGTTAAAAGAAATGATCCAAATATCAGACTCTTAAAACTTTTTACATGCAGAGCTGTTAGTTTCACATACACAATTTATGGGTATATCATATGACCACCAGTAGACCATACACATTTTGGCCCCTTAGGGCCTTCCTCAGTGGTCAATATTACTGTTGTAAAACAACACACATCCAGAAATAAAGATATGGGGGGGATTGCTTTAGATCCAGGTGTTGCTTTCTCACGTGGTGCACAATTGCTAAAGGTTTACACGGTAGGCCATGGATAATCTCTCATGGTAACTGCGGTAACTGCACACGCTCTCCAAATTGTTCTGGTAACAAATATCCAATATGTCTGGATGTGTGTCTGTTCCATCAAAGGTAGTAATGTGGGAATGACTGGTCAGATTCTGGAGCTCTCAGTCCCTTTTGGTGGTGTCTCTTGCTCCCCCCCCCCCCCCCGGGGTTAATGCTTTCATCTCTAATTTCTTCTTCTAGAATGGTGGGATGACAAACTTCGGCCAAAGCACAGTGCAAAGGAATGGGACTCTCTCCGGCCTGGCAAGAGGAAGAAGCCACCGTTGGTATCTGATATCCTTTTGTACTTCCAGTCCCAAAGATAGTTTTGAGGCGAGAGCTGCTACTGATGCTCGCTCTTCCTGATCAGGTGGGGCAGAGGGCTCGGGCAACTTCCGTGCTTGTTTGGAAGAGGGAATTTCAGCATGGGCAGAGGTGAGAGAAGCTGCGCTGGCCAGAAGACTGACCACAGTTTGGGGTGGGGTGGGAGATGCAGGAGTTGTTTTCATGGCAGCAGATGCAGTGGCACACCCTTAACTCACCTTTCCCACGCCCCTACATTGTCTACATGTTGCGTGATATTGACATCATGGAGGACTGGACAGCCATCAAAAAGGTGAGCTGGAAAATAGCATTGGGGAGGGCAGGGATTTGAACTATTCTCAGTGCTGAGAGAGGGGAAGAGGGAGGCCCACAGGTCTACTTTCTCTGTTTCTCTCTCTCTCTCTCTGTTTCTCTCTCTCTCTCTCTCTTTCCTTCCTTCCTTTCTTCCTTTCTCTCTCTCTCTCTCTCTCTCTCTCTCTTTCTTTCTTTCTTTCTTTGAAAGGGTGACTACAGTGTTATGAAATGCAGCATGGGGCAGGACCAGCACTCAGTGGTAGAACATCCAACTTTGTGTGTGGAAGGGTCCCCAGGTTCAGAGCTTGGATTCTTCAGTTTGGAAGTATCAGGTGGCAGGTCATGCAAAAGACCTCTGCCCAAGACTGTCAACTAGAGTAGACAGTCCTGACCTTGGTAGACCAGTGGTCTGATTGAATAGAAAGCAGCTTCATGTGTGTCCTTGTGTGTGGTTGGGAAGTTGCCTAGAAAATCCAGCCCAGCTGTGTTTAATTCTGAAAGGGAATACTTCCTGGACTGGTGAGGATTCATTAAAGGAAGTTTAAAAGTGCAGTCTGAGGAGCAGATCCATTTGTGGAATTTGAAAAGTCTCTCTTTTTAATGATTCTAATATATAATGTGACAATAAGGATTCCAGCATATATACCACAATAATAGCAAGGATATATGTTGCTTGTTGCAGGTATATCTCTAATTACTATAAACTTCCTTGTGGGATCAGCTTGAATGGTTATTGTTATCCCCATATTGCAAATCTCCTTGTTGGGAGAGAGCCAGCGCCCCCTAGTGAATTTGAGGCTGAGAGGAGATTCAGATTGGGGGCTTCCCAGTCCCTTAGCTATACTTTGATGCTCTGATCTTAATATATTCCGTCCCCAGTGCTGGCAGAAGGGGGCTGAAGTCTGGGTTTCCTCCCCAATCCCTTTATCTGACTCCGGCTGGGTCTCTGCCTTGGAGCAGAGAACAGTACCCGAGGGTCTTCTTCTCACTGCCTTGTTCTTCCTTCCCAGGCTAAATCCGCAGTGTCCCCTCCGAAGAGGAAGATAGAAGGCAAGTGCTTTGTTCTTTCCCCCTGGCTGCGAGGAGAATTGGTGCAAAGGAGAAATGTGTGGTACTCTTTTCTTTTCCTGCTGTCCATGCAGCAGCATGTCTGGGAGAATGCGTAGCTAACCAGAGCACTGATCCAGTTGCAACCACCCTTCCCCAGGTCCTTAAGGGCTTGTTGTGCTCTGAATGGTTTTATCTTTGCATCAAATGTAGTGTTCCTCAGGGTCTTGGATTACTTTTTTTTTTTAAAAAAAAAGCAAGCTTCAAGTCCTGACGGTCATGAAGGTGAACTTGGAAAATATGTGGACAGTGTCTGTTGAGTTCTGAGATGACTAGGGGTGGATGGGAAGTTGTTCTGGAGCCCTCTGCAGCTTTTCATCCTGGGCATCCCCAACCTTCCTTCCACCCTTTGCTCCTGCCACTCCTCTCTTCACAGAAAAAGGCCCAGTTATTTGGAACACAACAGGGTGTGGAAGCAAAGTGAATTTATGCAGAAGGGAGCAAGGCTAGGTTACTTAATTGGTTGTGGTATGCAGATGGTGGAGAAGCACACGCAAAGCACCATGCCACCTAAAAGCCTTCCTTTCCTCACTTCCCCTGCCCCACCCCCGTTCCGAATTACAAATGGTTTCTGAAATCTATTAGCTAGGAAGCCTGTCTTCCTAAAGTGGATGAATTCCTGGAAGTAATGGATTCCAAAGAATAAAGTATGTTTGTCTTGGTAAAAACAAAAAAACGGGGTCTTGTGTCATGTAGCAGACAAATTGATTTATTGTGGCAGACATTTTCATGGAATAGATTCAGGAAGCGCTGTTGCCAGAAATAAGGAGTGTTATCCTCAGCTGATGTGTGTATATATGTGGGCAAGGAGAGAAGAAATTGTAAACAGTGGGCAAGAGGTCTTGCCTGTGTTGTTTCTTTGAACTGTCCAGATGTATACAAGACAGAACAGCATCCCCATTCATGACAGAACTGGCAGTCACACACAGCCTTTCTTGTTTTGGTAGGCTAATTTCAAACATCTAATAGAAAGGAACAAGTTCAACAAACAGGGTCATGCTTGCCAATAAGTTCTAGTTCAGCAATTTTGCTCAACTAAAATTTATCAGCAAGGTTGCTTCTCTTCATCCAGGACTTGTTGCTATTAGTCACAGGTCTGCAGATGGAGGGGCAAACGTCTTCTGTAGCATGTAGGTGCCTTGAACCAGCTGTTGCCCTTTTTTGAGAGTTAGCCCATGGGTTAATTACATTCAGGATGGACAACTGCCATGCACTTTACAAGGAGCAACCTTTGAAGACCGTCCGTAAATTTCATATGGTTCAAAACGCAGCAGTGAGATTGGCTGCAGGCTATGAAATCTTTACTGGCCCCTCTTTTGCTTCTCAATTTAAAGCAGAGTTTAATCTTTTAAAAACCCTGCCCTGTGTCAATCGAGCAGGGGCCATTGTGCTCCCACCTTCTGCAGAGGGCCTGCGCTGTGTGCCCCCCACTGTCTGTGGCCGCTAGTGAGAATCAGAGACAGGGTCTTCCCCTGTTGTGGCACTCAGACTTCAGAAATTGCTCCCTACGGCATTTTGCCTGATGGCAAATCACAATTTACTTTGGGGGGGGGGCACCAGGCAGAAAGGTTTGCTTCCCTAGCTTTTTTTAAAAAATAGGCATCTTCTTACATAATTTTTAATAGACGCTTCTGGCTCCTGTGATTCCTGACCAACATTTGTTTTAAAAGGCACAGTGCTGCTTTCATGCATTTTACAACGCTGGATGCTTCTTTCATGGACTGGCTTTGATTTATTTGGGGGTTGCTGGTTTTGAACGGTTCTTGCGCTGGCGTGTCAGTGGTGATCTTTTTATACGCTGTTTTAATCAAATGTCTTCATATGCTGCCTTCTGTGTGTCTCAGGGAAAGTTCAAGGCCACTTGTTTTACATGAGTTCTGTAATCAGCCCATTTAGGGTAGCGTTCTGTGTTCCTCGACCAAGTGGGTTCTAGTCGCTGAAAGTTTCCACCACCATGAATCCGTTAGACGTTAATTACAGAGGGGTAGTCATGTTAGGCCACTGCAGTAAAAGTGGCACCTTAACAGATAACAAAACTGATTGGAACGTGAGCTGGCTTGAGTCAGAACTCACTGCCACAGGTGTAATAAAAGCTTATGCTGGACTAGATGATGTTCGTCTTCAAGGTGCTACTGGACTCTCGTTTAATTTTGTTGAGATGCCGCAATTCTCCTTGTTGTGTTCACACGAACAACTGGCATTTCCCACTTTAAAAAGTCTCCTTGTGGCATCCAGATGTTTCACATCTGTAATGGGAGGAAGTGTATCAGCTGACCCCTAAATGAACAGAATCAAGCATAGCAATAAATTCCTTGTCATGGTCAGGCAGCAAACGGCCTGTCCCCCCTCCTTCCGGCACCCTCTCCTTCCCTTCCCATTGCACCAAGTTCCCCATGCCTAAGCGACTACAGCTGCCTTCTCTGCCCACCATCTTAGCAGCCTCAATTTCTGCTTTTCCTCTCCTTCCCTTCCTCCAGGCTCGGTGAAGGCGGAGAAGCTGCCATCCCCGGCCCTGTTCTCGGCTCACTGTGAAGACGGCCACCTCCACTACGAAGGCGAGGTCTACGTCAAAGGGCAGAGCATCTCCTTGCAGGTTGGGGAGGAGGCGCCCGTCCAGTGAGTGCCCGCGAAGGGGAGGGTGGGGGGGGGGGGGGGGGGGGAGACTGGGCTCAATCAGCCATGAAGCCCCATTGTGTCTGAGACTGCCTCCCCATGGAAGGAGGAGAACTCCAAAGGGGGTGGCCCCCTTAATCTGCTGAGTCCAGTAGCACTACAGACTAACAAAAACTTATTCCAGCATAAGCTTTCAGAACTCACTTCATCAGATACAACAGACTGTACAATCCATAGCAGCTATATTCATATTTAAAACTGCAAGCAACAACAAGATGGGAAATGTTACAAGGAGAGGCCAGCAATAAAACAAACAATTAAAGAGTAAGCCCCTTCAGGGGTGGGTGAGGACCATGTCCAGCTGTTGGCTGATGAGCAGGGCAGACTAACACATAATCTAGTTATGGAAAGCAAAGGGTGAGACATGGTAAACAGATTCAGTAGTGGCAGTAAAGAGACCTTATAAAGATACTGCAGAGAATAGAAACTGGAACAGGATGCCTTTGCTAGGGCTCCTGTGCAGCTCCCATTACTTTCAATTTGACCCTGGTGCAAAATGATCATAGAAGCAGCCCTGGCCAGATGCATCAACGTTTTAGAAGGTATAGGCTTGTACTGCCCCCTCTTCCCTTGACTGAGCCTTGAACTTGTGTTATAAGAACATAAGGAGAGTCCTGCTGTATCAGACCAGTGGTCCATCTAGTCCAGCATCCTGTCTCACACAGTGGCCAACCAGTTCCTCTGGAGGGCCAACAACAGGGCATAGAGGCTGAGGCCTTCCCTGATTTTGCTTCTTGGCACTGGGATTCAGAGGTTGACTACCTCTGAACATGGAGGTTCCCATTTTCACCATGGCTAGTAGCCAAATAGACCTATCCTCCAAGAATCTATCCCCTTGTATAGCTGCCCATGCCTACAGCATGTGCCTTTTTGTGCCAGCAGGCCAGTGGTATAGGGCCACTGAGACAGGGAAGTACTGGGTGGGATCCTTTACATGAACACATGAAACTGCATTATTGTCTACTCAGACTGGCAGCGGCTCTCCAGGGTCCCAGGCAGAGGTCTTTCACATCACCTACTGCCAGATCTTTTAACTGGAGATGCCGGGGATATAACCTGGGACCTTCTGCATGCCAAGGAGATGCTCTGCCACTGAGCCACAGCCCCTGTAATGCTGGCTGAGGTGAAATTTGAGGTAGGGGGGACTGTGGGTAAAGTAGTCTTCCCCTCCCTCCATGGGAGTGGATTTAATGTTCCAGAATTGAAGCGAGGCGCTGGTCTGGTTAGGATGAGGAAGAAGAGTCCTGGCAGCTGAAAATCCACCTACATCTTTTTTTTTTTATGTTATAAGGTATTTATTAAAAAGAAAATGCTCATAACCATACTTATAACACAGCACCAGATTGAGCAAGGTATACAAAAGAAATAGGTAAAACGCAAATCCTCTGTCCCCCTCTCTATACATGCTCTATCAGATGTTAAAATATAGAACAGGCTGTTTAGCTTAGGAGCTAGCTATCTACAAAGTCACAATTACCTTGAAGCTCCCTTCAGCTGTCCAGGCCAGCCTACATCTTGAGGTCACCAGTTCCAAATCAATGGGAGAAAGAGACAGGTAGGAAGGAGCCAAAAGAGCCCAGGCCCAGTGCAAATGAGCAGAAAGCGAGATTGGGCCTCCTCTGCCCAAATCTACTCTGAACAGCAGGGCTTTTACTCCATTCCAGAGGAGAAGGAGTGAGACAGAGAGAAAGCCGGGCGATAAGTTCTTGAATACAGAGTTAATGTTTATTAAGCTCACACCGAGGCAATCCAAAAGCCCCTCATTTCGCCTCCAAACATATTTAGTAGGGGTGCCAGCCTCCAGGCAGAACTTGGGGATTCCCTGAAATTACAGCTCATCTCCAGACTATGGAGATCACAGTTTCCTTGGAGAAAATGGATGCTTTGGAGGGTGGACTCTGTGGTACTGTACCCCACTGAGGTCCCTGTCCTCTCCAAGCTCGACCCCAAATCTCCAGGAGTTTCCCAACCTGGAGGTGGCAACCCTTATCCCCCATCAATGGTCTGGGGGGACCGGCAGCCCTGATACGCGGCTGATACAATTCGAGTTGGCGAATCCCAGCAGGAGGTAAAGGGAATTCTGCCCTTCCCTTGCCCTTTGCGGGTCTCATAGTCCTTTGGGTCTCAGGCCGTGCAAATTTTGCACTGTCTTCCTCCTGTCTAGGGACGGGGTGGGGATGAGCCAAGATCCAGGCGGGTGGTACCACAGCCTTCTGTTTGGGTCAGCCTGGTGAAAACATTTCCTTCCCTTTTGATCAGAAGGATGGGGTGGGCTGATTCTGGAGGCCTGGTGGGGCCTGATCTGCCACTACAAAATAGTCAAGCCTCCACTATAGAAGGGCTGCCGTGGGGGAAGGCCGTCACTCCCACAGTGTCCCTTTTGAGTTCCCTGCAGGCTGGAAAAAATTACCTTCTGCTTTTGCAGCTTGCATTCACCGCAGGCAACAGAACAGACTCTTCTGCTTGTTGCCGCTTGTCCTCACGCAGCCCTCAAGGGGATGCAATCGCACCCAGCCACGTTCACCCACACGCTTACGCCATCAGCCTAGCATGCCACGAAACACAGATCAGTCACGCTAGGCGCAAGCTAGCGGTGCATCATTAAATCAACCGTGGGTAATTTCAAACAGGCATGAGTTCAACAAGCCATCCATTCAAAACTCCCATCTTGTTTCTAACAGTTCCCTTTCCTAGAGGGCTGTCAGTTCTGTGCAGCTCTTACCTGGCCATCGGTGTACACGGCCCTTCATAGCGTGAGCCCAAAAGACAGTAGTCCTTGCCCCCCAGATGTGTACAAAGTAAGACTTGCCTGGTGGGGGTAGTGAGGCAGATGCAAGCTATACAGGCCATAGTAGTGAGAAACGGGGGTGGTGGGTGAACAAAAGGGTTCACAGAAGCAGTGAGGAATTTGAAGAGGACAGGCGGAGGTTTGGTTTGGTCTGAGATCTTTGTCGCTCACCTCTGCTGCTCCCTGTCCCTCTCCCCTAGAGCCGTGATCACAGCCATCAGCACTGGAGAAGTCTGGCTCCGCAGGGAGGACGGCAGCAAGACCAAAATCTATGTGTCCCAGCTCCAGAAGGGTAAATACTCCGTGCACAAAGCCTAGCACCCGGTCAGGGCCACGGACTTGCACTTGTCCCCTTTCTTCTCCTGGAACTGGCAAGGCATCTCCGAGGAAACCAAAGGATCCCAAAGCAGCAATACACTCCTCCCTGGGCCAGCGCGAGCTGGGAAGAATGGAGAATCTCTCCAGCCTGTAGCGCACTGCAGTTACCAGCTTCGAGGCACCGATGGATCATGGATTGAGGCCCTGGTGTGGGGATTCCCCCCCCCCCAGCTGTTTTTGCTGCAGTTCTTACTGTGCTTGCCAAGCGTGCACTTCCTCTGCTTGGGAAGGAATGTGTGTCTGTGTGTGTGTCTGGCAGCAGTTCCTCTTTCTGAAGAGACTTCCAATAAAACACCAAAGTGAGATTGTTTTATTTTCCTCTCTTAGCCCTTTGCTTCTCATTCGGGTCTTGCTGTTTCTGTGGGGCTCTGGTAGAACATCAGCTTGGCATGCCGAAGGTCCCAGGTTCAATCCCTGCCATCTCCAGTTAAAAGAGCCAGTTTGGTGTAGTGGTTAAGTGCGCAGACTCTAATGTGGGAGGACCGGGTTTGATTCCCCACTCCTCCACTTACACCTGCTGATGTGACCTTGGGTCAGTCACAAGCTCTGGCACAGCTGTCCTTGAAAAAGAGCAGTTTGTGTCAGAGCTCTCTCAGCCCCACCCACCTCACAGGGTGTCTGTTGTGGGGGGAGGGGAAGGGAAAGGAGTTTGTAAGCCGCTCTGAGACTCCTTTGGGTAGTGAAGGGCGGGGTATAAATCCAATCTCTTCTCCTCCTCTTCTTCTTCTAGTAGGTGGTGGGAAAGGATCTGATTTTGATGGACCAAGGGTCTGGTTCAGTATGAGGCCGCTTCATGTGTTCATGTGTATTATGGGATGGGAAGTGCCGCTTTGAGGAGGGGGGGAGGGGAGAGGAGGCAGCCCGGGGGGGCAGATCGCCGACCCTTCACCGATCCATTACCAGTTCTGCCGAATAGCCCATGTAAATGTTCCCAGACTTTTTCCCCTCCCACGGCATTAGTTGTGCTCGTGGTGTTTTGTTTAGCTTTGGTTATACTTAGGGCTTTTTTTCCTGGGAGAATGCATCAGAACAGAATTCCGGAACCTCTTCAGCAAAAAAATTTTTTTTTAATGTTTAAAAGTGCATGAGTTTTCAGTATACAGATTGAAAACTTCATTTCCCTCTTGAGAGTTCCGGCACCTCTTTTTCCAGAAAAAAAGCCCTGGTTATACTGAACCAGAGTGGGTATGTTGTGAGCACGTACAGAGTGCCTTCATTAACGGATGCCATCTTTGCAGAACCTCTCTTGTGAATGTAGATTTAGGTGGGTAGCAGTGTTGGTTTGAAGCAATAAAACAAAGTTTGAGTCCAGTGGCACCTTTAAGACCAGCAGAGTTTAATTCCGGGTACAAGTTAGGTGTGCATGCACATGAAAGCTTATGCCCAGAATTGAACTTTGTTGGTCTTAAAGGTGCCACTGGATTCGAACTTTGCTCCCTTGTGAATGACACAGATGCCTCGGCTCCTCTCTTGAGAGGCTGTATCTGCCAGGGAGCCCCTCGTTTTGACTTTCGGGGAGTCTGTGAGGCTGCTGGGGGAAGGCAAGGGAAGGGTCTGCCTCTGAGTTCCTTGCATGCTGCAGGGTCCAGGTAGGGAAGGGGCCACGTGGCTCAGTAATACCATGCAAACGGTCTCCAAACTCTGGCATCTTCATTTGAAAAGACCAGGTGGTAGGTGATGTGAAAACCCTCCTACTGAGACGCAGGAACACTACTGCCAGTCTGAGTAGACGATGCTGACCATGACAGACTGAGGGGTCTGATTCAGAGTGCAGGCGTCTTGCGTTCATTTTCCCATGGCGTTGATAACTTTGTCCTGAAGAAATGTGCGTGTACACGAAAGCTCATACCCCGAATAAAATATTGTTGGTCTTCGAGGTGCCACTGGACTCCGATTTCGTTCTGTTGCTTCAGACCAACACGGCTACCCACCTGGATCTATCTTAATTTAATTTATTAATTTAATTAATTTATTTATTCCACTATTCTCCTCAACAGAGAGAAAGCAGCTTGTGACATACTTCTTTCCTCCTCGTAACAACAACCCTGTGAGGTAGTCTTGCCTATGTTATCCAGCAGTCTTCCATGTTAAGACTAGGGATTCAAACCTCCCCCCCAAAATTGTCTGCCTCTGGGTCACAACCCTGGTATTCCTTGGAGGTCACCCTTCCAAATACTAGCCAAGGCCGACCCTGCTTAGCTTCCGAGTTCTGATGCGATCGGGCTAGCCTGGGCTATCCAGGTCAGGGCCCTTGGGGTAAGAGCCATAAAGAACCACAGGGAGAGGAAAGAAATGTCTTTCGGAGATCAAGCATTAGAAGTACAGTGCAATACATCGTTGTGGTGTGGTAGAGGGGGCTGGGCTTGGCAAATCATTACAGACACCAGGTTCCAGCCCCTGGTGCCTAGAATTGCTCTCCTGTCTATTCCTAAAAGGATTCTTTGCTATCCTCCCCCCCCCCAGCAATTTAACATACTCCTACTACCTAAATGTTGTCATTTTGCTCAGTTGTTAAATGATAAGTGATTGACTCTTTAAAAAAATAGGATTAGTTTTTAGAACCCCCCCCCGTGATCTGAAAATAAACTCTTCTACCCAGTAACCTAACAGCTGTTGCTTCTGGGCAGTGCTGCAGGAGGTTGCATTTTCTTAAATTATTTTTAACTAAGTTATATAATGTTATACCTCCTGAAAAATGCTTTATTTAGTTTCAGAACAAGTTCCGTGGCTTAGATGAGCCAATCAGTGTGTGCATTGCTGTTTAGGAAACATGAAGCAACTCATGGGAACAGTGATGCAAGGCCATCCTTAAATCTCCAGGACAGAAGGCATCCCTCCCAGCTGGTTTTGGTTTAGGTTGTTTTTTTTCAGAATATACAGTGATGTGGGCAGCCTGAATAGCCCCGACTAGCCTGACTTTGGCAGAGCTGAGAAGCTAAGCAGGGTTGGCCATGATGGATGGAAGCTCACCAAAGAAGTCCAGGGTTGCTACACAGAGACAGACAAGGGCAAACCACCTCTGACCGTTGCCATAAATTGGTTGTGACTAGATGGCACTTTATTTTAGAGATGTTGCTGGATGACTTTGTCCTTTGGGGACACTGTCACACATTGTTTACTGATATCTGCAAAGTATAGCCACTTACTGTTTTCTTCCTATAAGCAGAAAAGCACCTGGGATATAAAACAACCCCTCGAAAATCAACCAATTTTGCCTTTTTGTCCCAGCTGGCAGTAACATATTGGCACGGGGAAGGCCCTGTTCATTTCTGCAAAGGAAAACTTATCCAGGGAAGCAATGGTGTTTATCATTTTCTGTAGGTTGGCACAAACAATGGGCTTTCATTGAAGAACTTGTCCCGCATTCGGGTCATTTCATAGAAAAAGGTGCAGGAGCTCATTAGCAAACTTATTTGCATATGCCACACCCCCTGACATCACCGGAAGTGTGTCAGAAGGCAACACCCACTGCTCAGGCTCCACTGGACTGTTTTGGATTGCTAGCTATGGGGGGGATGCGCAGATCTGCCCTCACAGAGGAGGGAGAGCTTATCCCTGAATAAGCCTTGGCCTTAAAGGTGCCACTGGACTGTTTTGGATTGCTATCGGGAGGGGGAGCGCACAGATATGTGCAGGAAGGAAGGAGGGGGAAAAAGAGAAGGAAAAGGAGGAAAAGAGAAAGAGGGAGGGAGAGAGGGAAAGGAGGGAAAGAAGGAGAAGGAAAAAAGGACAGAATGAAAGAAAGGGCAGCTCCCTTACCCCTCATCAAGGCCCCGCCACCCACATGGCCCCCCCAATCAAGCCCCTACCACCGCCACCCCGCACCAGCCAGGTGCCAGGAAAGGTGGGTGGTGGGGCTCCAGAGGCCTTCCCCAGGCTCTGCGCTTCAGCGTTAGGGCCGTGGGGGGCTCTGCAACTTACCTGGCTGCTTCTTGCTCCTCGTGGCCCTGGGCTGCTGGGAGCAGGGGGCGGAGCTTGTTGCATGTGCCCACCCCCTGGGCTCTTTACTGCCAGAGCTCCGCTCCTGTGCGCTCCTGCAGGAAATGACCCCTGCCCGCACTGCAGACAGATACATGCTAGGGTTCATCTACTCACAAGGTGGTACTCATCAAAGATCCCTGCTTTCAGACTGCATCATTCTATGTTGGGATGGAAGAGAGCGAGAAAGGGTTAAGCCAAGCAATGATCACTCTGAAAAGATGCCCCACAAAGTCACTTTTAGAAGGACTTTGGTTAAGCTACAGGGGAAGAGACTGCCACATGGGACAGCTATTGAGCATTGAAAGGGCCGCGCCCTCTGGTGGCTGCTGCTGAAATTGTTGGGATACTTGGGTTCTTTTCCAGCTTTTTCAGCTCTTGTGATCTTGTTTTTTAATCAAGGAGGAATCCTGAAGGAGTTAACTTTTTTAAATGTGACAGGCCCTAAATATGTGTAGAATCACCCTTTTGTGTAAGAAACCTTAACCTTGAATCCTTGATGCAGTCTCGCAGTGATAGAAACAGGTCACGCTCTACACATGCTCAGAGGTAATCTCACTGAACCCCAAGCTGAGTCCTGGTATTCAAAACAGCCCCAGGGCTTAGTGGAGCAGGGATGGTTTAATTAGCGGCAAGTTCCTGTTTGTTTTCAACTTCTTCCAGGCATCCCGCCCAACTTCTTAAACAGGTTTTAGAGAATTCTATAAGTCAAAGACACCAGTGATTTTTGTTTGTTTGTTTTGTTTTGTTTTTTGCCTTGGAGGCTATATGCAGTAAGCTATTGCTGGTGTTGAATTTCCAAATTGAAAAGCACTGGAGGTCACCAGCCTTCTTGAAGCACTTTCCCCTAATTCCAGATTGGTCTGAGCTTATTTTGTGTGTAAACGATAAGAAGAAAATACTCTGCACACGTTCAGAAACTTTAGTATTACTTCAAGAATTTGAGGATATGGCTTGTAACTAGCCATTTCTACTCTTGTGGCAAGTTTCCAGCTCTCCTCACCTGGGAATCAGCTCCAAGGTGAGTTAAGAATGATCATGAACCTTGAAGCTAACCAAGTTCAATGTGTTATGCCAACTTCTCCAGG
>NW_015166438.1:1033347-1059015 GCF_001447785.1 Gekko japonicus | reverse complement strand
TTAAAGAGAGCCACTGTTTGGTAGTTAAAAATAAATGCTCACTGGGGCACTTGTGTTCTGAAGAAATGCTTATGGCTGTCTCCTTAGAAAACACACACACAAGAAAAACAATTAAATGAGATCGCATGGACTGCTTTTCACAATGAAGGTCCAGTTTATTAAAGCATTTATAACATCCATTTTAATTTTAAATGAGCTCATTGTACTAAATACCACTAGAATTATAAATACAACTGGAATAAAAAAACTAACAAGGCATTATTTGAAGACATTGTTTACTTTACATTTAATTCACAGAATGGCATCAGGCTTCTTCTGAGATGGAAATATAATCATTTCATGGAAGTAGTAGTTTTTGAGACGGACAGCAATTTATTTTAAAGGTTTAATTATATAAACAGAGCAGACCTCAAAGTGTAACATATTTTCTGTTCTCCAATCTACATGCAACCTCTGTCAGAAGGCGAACTTAAAAATTATAGCTCTAATTTGCTTCCTGTGCAAGTTTTATATCAGGACGACTCCTTTGATCTCAGTGGAATTAATCACTCCTGATTTTCTGCCATGACTGAGGGAAAGAAATGGATTCTTAGTTTTTATTAAAAAGCCTGCATTAACGTTTAAATATTTTAAAGATGCGTTCATAATAGATGCGGATTAGCTCTGGTTCACTTCCATCTATTTAGTGGGGAACTTTGAGCTTAGAAACAAAGTATTAGTATATTTCTATTTATTTCAGTGGGACTCGCAAACAGAAAATGAACTGCATAGATGTCAATAATGTTGAGATCAAGCCTTCATTTTATCTGCTGTAATGCTGCAATCACACATTTGTCCCCATTAAGTCACAGCCAACTTATGGCAACCCAGTAGAGTTTGTAAGGCAACAGATGTTCATAGTTGGTTACCATTGCCTTCCTCTGTGTACTGACCCTGGTATTCCTTGCTGGTCTCCCATCCAAATACTAAACAGGGCCAACCCTGCTTACCTTTTGAGATCTAATGAGACTGGGCTAGCCTGGGCTATCCAGGTCAGAGTTATACACATTTGCCAGGGAGAAATTTCTGTTGAACTAATCAAGACTTCCTCTGAACAGAAATGCTTAGGACCAACCAATTACATTGCCTTCTACTATTCAGGCCATTTGTCTATCCAGTTTAATACTGTCTACTCTAATTGATAGTGACTCTCCAGGATCTCAGCAGTGGCTCTACCTGGCACCTAGCTTTTGAGAGCAAGTGTAACACAAGACCTAAGTGACTGGGCTACAAATCAGGATAACCCTGGTTCAGATCTTACCTCTGAAGTCACCAGATGGTGAGCCTCAGACAAAAGGAAATTCTTCCCCCCCCCTCAATGAATAGTGGAATTCATTGCCAGTGATAAGCCATGAATATAAATGGCTTAAAAGGGGGGGGCTAAGATGGATCCATGGAGCATAGGGCTATCAATGTCTACTAGCCATGATGAGTAAAGGGAACCTCCATATACAGAGGCCTTTGACTTTATGCCCTATATTGGCTCTCCAGGGCAAGTTGTTGGCTGTTGCATGAAACAGGACTAGATGGACCACTGGTCTGATCCAGCAACACTCTTCTTATGTTCTTAGTTTCACCATTTGCAAAATGGGAATGATAAGATTGACCTACCTTAGAGAGTTGTCAAGGTTGCAGCAAGGTAACACAGTTATATATGTGAAATGCTTTGAACACTTTGAGTGCTATACAATACCTAAGTATTGTTATTTTTAACATGTCAGGGTTTGAGCCTGTAACCTTCTGAATGCAAATCCTGGCCTGTACTACTAGGCCACAGCCCCTTTAACAGGTTTTAGTCAATAAGATTTTAGAAAACTTCACTAATAGTTCATGTCTGGTCTTAGTTTTATTGTCACTTTCAGCTTTACTTAAAACGAGAAAAACAGTGTGGAGCTGCAGTTAATGTTAAACATTTGATGGTATGCATTTAACTAACCAAGTATAAATTTAATCATTCTTCTTCCTTGAAAAGCTGAACTGGCCGAGGTCAATTTTTCACAGAATGGATTTTTAATTTTTAAATGTTTTTCTTAGCTTATGGGCTATTAAACCTGAATAAAGACAAAGAATGGATTTTAAAGCACTTTGAAGCCTGAATCTTCATTAATTTGTATGCATGTTTTAGTCATTTTATTTGTCACATTTTCACTGGAGTGGCTAGGTGACTTGCATTTTGTGTTGATAGTTTTAAAATTAGGATGCTGTGATATATTAGTCATTTTACTGACTAATATTATTTTACTGAACTCAAAATGGATTCAAGTGTGTTTCCCATCTTCCCCTCTTTTCTCCATGCATTGGTCATTCACAATTAGGGATGGACACGAACTGGAAAAATATGGTTCATGTTGGTTCATATGTCAGTATTCTATGTTAATGTTAAGTCATGCTGTAGATCTGAGGCATCTAATTGACAGGAGCTGACAGCTCTAAGTGTCATAAGAGCTGGCTCTGACTGGTTCTAGCTGGCTACTGATAGAGCTAATTAGCACTGAGTCACAGTGACTCAGCATTGGCTCTGATTGGCCAATGGTTGTATATATTCAGTGATGTACAGAACTGTTCATTCCTTCTTGGAATGCGAGTGTCAGCGGAGCATTACGTCGCTCAGTGTAAATATTTGGTGAAAGGCTTGTATAATAAACTGTATATTATTTGTACATAAGCCTGAAAGACTCCCGTCTTTATTGGATCACCTTGCACCTGTGTTTGGTCTGCAGTGGGCTAACACCGCGCAATATTGACATCATGAATTGTGGTCAAACCACAAACCAAACCAGGAGGTTTGTGTGGCAACTGTTGTATAGAAATATTGATTTCTAAATGTCTCCTGCATTATCCTGTTCTGTCTTTTGGTAACAGGCTGTGCCTTACTTCCTGTTACAAGCCAAATGGTAAGCCCCATGGCCTCAATTGCATGCCATAAACCCACATTCTTTCACACATTCGTGCCAAATGGCAGACCTCATGCAAACAGTCATGTACGCATTGAAGTTTGGAGTTTGGGAGTCACCTGACTGCTACTCCTGATTGGCTGATGGCCACAGCTAGTCATGATTAGATTGGGGTTTTAATTGTCTGGTCCCTTGGAAGAGAGCTCTCTGTTCCTGCTCTCTGCTGCTCGTGTCCTGTTCACCTGAAATGCTGTCCTGCCATGCTGTCTGTTGGAGAACAAAGGATTGCTTTTGTGCCTTAGAGCACATGGAGGCAAGGAGGGGATTTTCCTCCTCAAAATCGCTTGGTGATACCTGGATTATCACAATGGACAATCTTGAACTCTTGGAAGCTCCTGAAGGGGGTAACTATGAATTATTGTTTAGTTAAGGCAAACTGCCCTAGCCTTTCTTGTTTTGAAATCCTTCTAGTCTATGCTACGTTCTGTACTGAATAAACTTATTCTGGCTTCCAACTGGTCTTTGATGTTGTAACTGAGATTCTAAGTCTATATTCCTGTGCCTGGCTGGCTACACGCTACCAATGAGTATTAAGAGTGCATCTCTGAGGAGGTGCTAGTGTGTTCTGTCCCAGAGGATAACCTAAAGGTTTGGAATCCCTCCCTTGAGGAAAAGCCGGGACTAGTTAAAAAGGGATTCTGGTGGCATATTGTTCTGAATCCAGAGAGGGTAACCTATCTTTCTGGGTTGTTGTTTAATGTATTGGAAAAGTGTGGGCTTCTCCCCTCATTCCTGGACAGGCTTGGGGGGGCAGAAACCTATACAGTGGTCAAACCACAAACCAAACCAGGAGGTTTTGTGGCAACTGAACTGGTTTATGGCTCATGGCCCCACAAACCCCATTGAAAAGGACTGCAGTCCCTTTAAACAGGGTTTGCAGAAAGTCTGAAAAACAGCTGAGAAATGGGAGCAGCCTGTTTTGGGCTGTCTTGTGTATTTCTTTTAAATTTTAGTGGGCAACAGAAATCAGGCGTTTAAAGGAGAAATGTCCCCCTTCGGTTGTGGGTTCCCAGGTTAGAGTACTCACTCAGGCACTTGTTCTCAGGTCCAGTCAGAAGAGACAAGCTGGCTCAAAACATCAGCCATTTATTTGCAAGGAGAAAATTCCAACAATGAACAACTTCAGCTAACATACAAAACTGGAAACCAAAAAAAAAAAGAGTTCCACCTAATAGAACCAAACTAAATCACACAGATATTAGGGAAGGAGCAGACTGTTCCATTACATACATATATGTATATAATAAATATAATAAATATACCACAGAATGGACTCATCACACACTGAAGTTTGCGAACCATGGTTCTTGCCCATCCCTATTGACAAAAGAGAGGAATTACATTGTTTCATTGGATTCACTGGACAATATTTATGTGTGCATGGCTGGGCATTTTTTGTTGATTCTCCCCATAGTAGACCTGACTCACCCTTTTCTCTCAGTAACATCATATGCGGGGTCATTTTTGACTGCAGGAAGACAGGGGTGGGGGAAGTCATGCTCTAAAGGGTGAAATTCCTTCAGTTTTCAAGTAGATCCAAGCCATTGTCTTATATGTCTTCTGTTCCTGGGAAATAGGAACATGGATTGTCAATTTTATGGAACAGGATGTTATTACTAGAAGAGTTGGAACAGAAGGCCGACATACATAACCACATAACCACAGAAGAGCAAGGCTATGCAGTCTATCACCCACTCTTCTATAGAAATTAGTTGTCAAGAATATATTAGACAATCTCCAGCTCACTTTCGTGTTGTGCCTCATTGTCTCCCCAAACCACTTATTTAGATTATTATAGGCCTCGGCCACACGGGCAGGAAAATGCAGGGGGGGGGAGGCATGGCTGTTTGCCCCGGAGCAAACTAATGCCCGACTGAGCGATCGATCAGGCGTCGGGTTGAGGTCCTGTCGAGCTCCCGTGTGGCGGTGAGATCGTGCCCAGAAAATCTGCCTATCTTCCATCTCTCTAGCGTGCCTAATGCTCCATGTGACCGGGACCATAGTTTACTTCTTGACATTGTAACATTCTTTCTTCTGAAAAAGCAAATTAAACTATTAGGTAATTAGTGGGATGGAAAATTAATGATGGAATGTACATGAACATGTTGCCATAGCTGATCCTATCTCATTCTATCTTCTTGAGCCTGACCTTTAATCCTCATTTGTACACATCCTTTCCCCTTCAGTGTCCAGTTAAGTTTTGCATATTTTTTCCAGCTCCCATGACAATCAGTAGTAGAATTTGAACAAAGTTAGACTTTAGGACTAACATTCTTGGAATTCAGTGAGCTGTGGTCCAATGACTCCTAATGTCCACAACTGCATCTTTGTTCTTAAGATTCCAAAAGCCCAAAATGTATGATTCTCAGGTACAATGAAGACACCAGCTGGAAAATGCACTGAAGAAAATAAAGACAGAATAGGTAATCTGTAACATTTTATTGGGGGGCTCAGATGGGATCTTTTCCTTCCATAACCATCACTAACACTGGTTATTACTCATATTGTCAAAATTTTAATAGTCCTTTCAGGGGTTTTTTCTTTTTCTAGATGGGAATATAAAAATAAGCATCCTATCCCCTTTGAACTTGTAGATACATTTTATAATATGGCTATACTCTAAACAATGTAGTCTTTTCTTCTTAGCCAATCAACAGAAATTCTTTCATGTCTTTCCTGAGGCTAGAATGCAACTGGTGATAGGGGGGAAACCCTAGAATCACTACTGATAATAGAAGATTGTTCATAAAGACTTGAAATGAAGACATTTCTTTGCTTGTCACTTATAGCTGTGTATATGAGCTGACTTCCATAAAATACATTGTACTTCAACTTACATTGGTGATACAAAGTTCTTCAGTTCCTGAACTGTGATAGATCATTTACATCTGCAAAGTCAACATTTTACGTTATAGTTAGCAGTCTTTTCTTGTGGTAAACATGAAAACACATGAATCTGCCTAATATCAAGTCAGACCACTGCTTTATCAAGGTCTGTACTCTCTATTCAAACCAGCAGTGACTTTCCAGGGTCTCAAGAGGAGGTTTTACACATCATCTGACCCTGGATATGCCAGGGGCTGAACTTGTGAACATCTATTGATAGAGCAGATACTTTACCACAGACCCATAGCCATGGCCCCATGGAGATCCCCCAAAACTGCAATCATTAATTTTCAATTAATTTTCTATTATTTGTTTATATTGTATTATTTAGCTCCAGATATGTCTTGTATGTTAATCATGTGAAGGTGCTTAGCTTACCAGTTTGATGTGGTTTTAGGTGCCTCAGATGTTCCGTTTCATCTGTCTTCATATCCCCCATTTACTAAATCAGAGAAAGTTCCTTCCACTGTCAATTCAGTTTGCCTCAAAGTTATTAATACGTTTTATCATCCTAATAGAGCCAGTAATAATCAGGTCTCAAAATTCTGCTGTGTGCTGCTGCTGGGCTACTTGATCTTGTTATCATAGTATGCCAGTTGGGCTGCATGATGTTCTGCCTCTTTGCGCTGCTATATACATGAGTTTATTTCCTGTTACTGCACAAGCGTTATCTCTCAAATGGTTTATTTCTCTATAAAGTAGAATATGTTCTGTCTGGGTATAAAATGAGCTCTGGAAATTTTGGTTCAGCTGCTCAGCTCTAATTCAAGGAAGACAGAACCTAGAACACACACAAAACTTATATACAAAAGAATATTCTGGAGCAAGCTATTGCTTCCAAAGTGCAACAATGAGTAGGCTTTCAAATACTCATTTTTTATCAGTATGCCAAATTTCTATTATGTACTAATAAAAATGTAGCAATGAACTGCTGTCTGCTTTGACTTGTTTTGAAGCTGTCACACTTGAAAAGATGGAAGAATAGCATTTATTTTGTACTTATTTCTGATCTGAGGTACCCCCCCAGAGAGAGAGAGAGAGAGAGAGAGAGAGAGAGAGAGAGAGAGAGAGATTTCATACTAACAAGAGTCCCAGATCTATCTTGTATAAATGCCATGATCAAGCATTTACAAAGCACTTGATGTTCAACATGCACAGTTTCATGGAAAAATTAGACTAATACCACATGAAAGAAATCTAATGTGGACTCCCTATGGAATTGCACCTTTGTGGACTGTTTCATGCAGTGAGCTGCATCTGTGTTTGATCATGTAGATCAGGTCAGGGTGGGCTGTCCATTCAATATCAAACATCTTCTAAAGGTTAGGGTTACTCAATAGACTACAAAGCTCATTGGCCTACCCACTGCAGCTTCTGTACCATGGCAGTTTTAGAATAAAAAATCTTTTCTTCATGGCTTCCATTGTATCATCTCTCTCCAGTCTAATTGTTAATATATGGATTTATCTCTCTTTTTAAACTTTTTAGGGATGTATGCTTTCTGCATGATATTAGAGAGCCACGTGATTTAACTATTCATTTCTATGTTTTTAATTTCTTCAACTTTTGCTTCTTCTGCCCAGCAGAGGAAACGTGGGCCCACTCAACACCATTTTGTCAAAGCAAACTGAAAAGTATGCAGACGGAGAGTGATTTCAGCTAAGCATACCTTTATTTAGTCAGGAACAAAAGACACCTTGGCCGGCTCGCAGGCCGGTTTATATTCCCTTGGAAACCCACCACCAAAACACACCCCACTCCCCGATAGGCTATTTACAGTAACCGAGAGACCTATTGGCCTCACGGTTTGGGACCTAGCCATCTGATAGGGCCAGCTAGGATCCTTCTGGCCCATTGTCTTTAGATACGAAGCTTGAGGTTTTGTCCCTGGGCAAGTCCAGACATGCCCGGCCTTGTCAGGGCTGGATACACTACACAAACCTGGCTGACATTTGATCAGGACTTCATCTCCTGAAATGTCTCTTTTGTCCTCTCCTGCCCTTTGTGTTTTTTTACATTCAACTGAATGAAGAGTTCTGGAGAACCCAAACACTTGCATGCTGTTTTGTTTTAGTTGATTCTAATGCAAATTATGATGGGATTGTTTTTTGAAAATTGCTTTTAACCAGCATGGCAATCAGATTGCAACCTTTGCAAACTTCTTTCCCCGTGTGTTTTTCCCCTCAGTTGACCCTCATGACATGTTCCCCTTATGCATATTTATCCTTGTTACATGTTCCCCTTATGCACAAACAATGAAGGAAGTGGCTGGTTCTGCTCACTTTGATAAGATCAACTGAGGTCAGTGGTGGTCCTTGTCAATTACTGGATGCCTGGTGTGGAGAAAGGAAACATATTGCAGGGGTAAAGTCAACAAAGCAGGAAGCATTGTATCAAACTGTGCTGGATTGGTTTGATCAGCAATATTTTTTCACATTCAATACAAATTTTAAAAGACCTCTTTCAATGTGTAGGTATGGGTGTGTGTGTGTAAAGGAAGTGGTTGGACCAGTAGTGTTAATCTAGGGGTCCAAGGGCACTGCAAGAAGTGTTAGAGAATCTTTGCTCTGTCTGTTTCTCATGGCTGTGCACCTTGTGGTATTGGTAAAGTATCTGTAATAAGGACTCATGTAGCTGAATGCAAAAGAAGTATGTCCAAAATGATTCTGGAGAGGGAAAAAAATCAATTGTCAGGTAAAACAAGAGGCTATTGGAACTTAGTGAACAGTAAAATAAGCTATTTTAGTTCAGAAAGGTGGTGTATGCAGACTCTTAGCTGTGTGCAACTTTAATTATTTCTGTCACTAGGGTGACAGGAGTTAAGGGGGGGGGGCTCTTCCTAGAAGCTACATAGCTCAGGCAGAATTTAAAGGCCATAGAGTCATACGCTGATGTTATGAATATGCAATGTGAAAGAGGACAGAAAACATATAGAGATTCCCCCAGTACAAAATCCTTGTCCTCCTTTCTTCTCCTGCTTATTAAAAGATCAGATTTTGTCTCATAGTTCATTATTCTTACTTCCAGAGTGGTCCTTCTAACAACATTGTCACAAAAAGGAAGGAGTTATGGTGATTACTTGGGTTGGTAGTGCACTGTATAGTTTTTTGCTGCATTGTGAGTCAAAAACCAAAAATGATTATGTTGAAAGGACTGCTGGTGTCCACATCTACTGCCTTGGTCACTGCTAACAGCTTTGAAGTTTAAAATGGGATTTGGATGCACAATGTGGAAACGATAATAGAGACAAACAATGGAGTACTCCATCCCATAATTTCCAGTTTGATTTGGGAAATCCATCAATCTACTTGATCTGTCTGGGCTAGTCCTTCAGCCTGCAGTTCTAAAAAAGTGACACAAAATAGTGGACCACAAAATGTTACCATGTTCATACACGGGTCTTTGATATTTTGTGTAATAATTCCATGCTAATGCTGCAATGCTGGACCGGTGTGATAAGAGTGTTGGTCAATGACTGCAGAGACAGAGGTTCAAATCCCAACTCTTTTATAAAGCTTACTAGGTATCCTTGGGCCATTCACCTTCTCTTAGCCTAACCTACGTCACAGATTTGTTGCGATAATCAAATAGAGAGAAGGGACTATGTATCACTACTCTGTTTCACTCTGTATCTGGCCAGCCAGCTTGACAGGCACAAGGGTAGTAAAGAGACTGACAAGATTGGGTGAAACTGGGATCATCTGCCAGTATAGAATTATGACTTTGAACTTGGACCAAAGCAGTGGTAGGGGGGGTCTGACAGGAGGAAGGAAACAGAATCTAAAGGAGTCCAAAAGGCATAAAAAGAAATTAAGAAATAGGAACACAAGGAAAGAAATAGAAATAGAAGGAAGAAAATCTGCTATGCATGGGTAGTGGTCTGGGATGTAACCAAAGTAATGTCAGAATAACCTTATCTCCTTTTTTGAGAGAGTTCCTACCTTGTTGGATCAGGAGAATTCTGTGGACATAGTTTACCTTGATTGTTGACATGTTGGTAAAATGTGGCTTGGATCCTACTATTGGTAGATAGATTTGTAACTTGTTGACAGGTAACACACATCCAAAGAGTTCCTCATCCTTTTGAAGAGGAGTGACAATTGCAGTGCCTCAGGGATATGTCTTGGACCCTGTGTTGTTCAACTTCTTTATAAATGACTTGGATGAAGGAATAGACATTAAACTTGCAAATAGTACTAAATGGGGAGAGGTAGCAAATACAATAGAATAGAGAATCAAGATTCAGGATGATCTTGACAGGCTAGAAAATTGGGCTAAAATAAAATGGATTTCAACATAAATAAATGTGAAGATCTGTATTTTGGTAAGAAAAATTAAATGTGTAATTCTAGGATGGAGGAGAGTTGTCATGACAGTAGTACATGCAAAAAGGATCTAGGGATCTTAGTAGACCATACACTGAACATGAGTCAGCCGTGTGATGCCATAGATAAAAAGGCAAATGCAATTTTGGGCTGTATCAACAGAAATAAAACGTCCAGATCACACAAAGTGATAGTGTCACTTTATTCT
The DNA here is from genome assembly GCF_001447785.1 of Gekko japonicus. NCBI lineage: Eukaryota > Metazoa > Chordata > Lepidosauria > Squamata > Gekkonidae > Gekko > Gekko japonicus. The sequence continues at coordinate 1,048,603 of NW_015166438.1, read as the reverse complement.
GCTCTATTTAGATGACGTCACTTGGAGTTCTGTGTTCACTTTTGGGCACTACAGTTTAAGAAGAATGTGATAAACTGGAACATGTCCAGAGGAGGGCAACAAAGATGGGGTATGGTCTAGAGATCAAGTCCTATGAGAAAAGGTTGAGGAGCTGGGTATGTTTTGCCTAGAGAGGAGATGACAGGTGATTTGATATCCATCTTCAAGTATTTGAAGGGTTGTCATATAGAGGAAGGAGTGGAGTTGTTCTCCATTGCTCCAGAAGGTCAGACCAGAACAATAGATTGAAATTAAATTAAAAAGAGTTTTTGGCTAAGTATTAGGAAGAATTTTCTGACAGAGTGGTTCCTCAGTGGAACAGGCTTCTTCAGGAGGCAGTGGGCTCTCCTCCTTTGGAGGTTTTTAAGCAGAGGCTAGATGGCTCAACAGCCATGCTGATTGTATGACTCACTATGAATTTAGGCAGATTGTGAGAGGGAGGGCAGGATGGGATGAGTCAGTGCTCAGCTATTGTGGCCCTTTCTTATATGCTCAGGGTTATACTCATTGCCACTTTGGTGTCAGAAAGGACATTTCCACCAGGCCAGATAAACCCAGGGATCCTGGAGATTTTTTACCTTCCTTTGGGCATAGAGCAGCAGTCAATGAAGGAGTGGGGGGGGGGAGGTAGCTGTGAATTTCCTGCATTGTGCTGGAACTGGACTAGGTGACCCTTGGGGTCCCTTCTAGTGCTATATTTCTATACTGCAAATTTACATTTGTTACAGAAGCACATGAGAGAATTTCAGAAAAAAATCAGCTTGTATTTCATAGATTACAGCAAAGCTTTTGACTGTGTGGATCATGAAAAGCTATTGTAAGTTTTAAAAGAAATGGATGTGCTATGATATCTGATCATTTTGATGCACAACTTGTACTCTGGACGAGAGGATACTGTTAGGACAGAATATGGAGGAGCAGGATAGTTTCCAATTGGCAAAGGTCTCAGGCATGGGTGTATTTTATCTCCCTATCTCTTCAATCTGTATGCAGAACGTATCATAAGGTTTGAAGGCTGAAGGTTTAAGCAGAAAGTGCCAAAGCAGGATTGATTGATTGATTGATTGATTACAGCTGAACATCAAGAAAACAAAAGTCATGACTACTGAGGAATTACACACATTCAAGGGTGATGATGAAGAAATTGACATTGTTAAAGATTTTGTATTATTTGGCTCCTTCATCCTTCATCAACCAAAAGGGAGATTGCAACGAAGAAATCAGAAGGAGATTGTGACTGACAAGGACAACTATGAAGGAGCTAGAAAAGATCCTTAAGGGTAAGTAAGGATGTGTTGCTGGCATCCAAGATCAAGATAATTGATATCATAATGTTCCCCATTATTATTGCAGATGTGAAAGTTAGACAATGAAGAAAGCTGACAGGAAGAAAGTTCATTCATTTGAAATGTAGTGTTGGAGAAGAGTGTTACAGATGCTGCTGACCACCAAAAATCAGGCCTGAACTGTCGCTAGAAGCTAAAATAACTAAACTGAGGCTGTCGTACTTCAGTCACATTATGAGAAGGCAATACTCACTGGAAAAGACGGTAAAGCTAGGAAAAATTGAAAGCAGCAGGAAAAGAGCATGAGATGGATTGATTCAATCAAGGAAGCCACAGCCCTTAGTTTGCAAGACTGAACAATTAACAATGGGATGTTTTGCAAGTCATTCATTCATTGGGTCACCATTAGTTGGAAGCAACTTGACAGAACACACACATTATATATCCAGATTCTGAGTTAAAATACCAACCAAACAGATGTATGAATGAATATGAGACTATCATAATATTAACAATGTAAGTGGGTATATTCAGCTAAAGTAAAGGTAAAGGTTCCCTTGCTCGAAAGCCAGTCGAATCCGACTCTAGGGTTGCGGTGCTCATCTCCATTTCAAAGCCGAAGAGCCACCGTTGTCCAAACACGTTTCCGTGGTCATGTGGCCGGCATGACTAAACACCAAGGCACACGGAACGCTGTTACCTTCCCACTGAAGTGGTACCTATTTATCTACTTGCAATTTCTTGCTTTTGAACTGCTAGGTTGGCAGGAGCTGGAACTAGAGACGGGAGCTCACTCCATCATGCGGCACCCTGGGACTCGAACTGCTGAACTACTGACCTCCCACAGCCTGCAGTTCAGCATCTTAACCACTTGAGCCACCGCAGCTAAAGCTTGTTAATTTTGATATGTAGACATAAGATGGATTCCTCTGGATTGTTATCAGCATTATTGCTTTGTGGCTAATTTCTCTCATAAGTAATTCCTTTACAGGCATCGATAAGTGCTCTTTGATTAATCAATACACATTTAACCAATCAGTGTTGCCATGCACGTTAAATAGTAATTGGACAGTACACAAATTTGATGCGTTATCAGGTATTGATCTGGCTAACAACTTCAATATGGAATTGCATCTGTTCTTCCAATTTAAATTGCTTTGAGTTGGATCAGATCCAGCTGTTCATTGCCAATATTTTAAGGGTGCAGGACATACAGTGTCCTTTCCCTTCTGGTTGTGTCTCATAGATAAAGAAAATAGTTTATGCTTCTGGGGATTTAATTAATCACAAACAAAATATGCCTTGAAAATTGTCAATTGTTTACCAAAGGTGAATAGCCATACAGGCATATTATATCTGTGTACCTTGACTTCACTGGCCTTAGAAAGGTGTAACTCTGCTTAGTTAACTTTCTGAACTGGGGTACAGATTCAGAATATTAGGCTTTATTTATATCAGCTGTTGAAACATGAATAAATAATCTTCTTCTTCTTCATTGAGAGTGACCACATGAGCACACAAATTGTCATATGCACATTTATTTAAGACATTTTTATCCCACCTATCTCCCAAAAAGACTCCATGTGGGTTACAATGTTAAATATACACCAGAATAAATCAAGTAGATAAGGCATACCTATAACAAGGGTTTCCAGTCCCCTGACAGGGATAGAGGATTCCCTGTCCTGCCTCCATTTTCTAACACTGCTTGGAGGAGTGGCATATTCTTTTTTTCCCTTTTTTTCAAAAAAGGCCATCAGGCCAATGGCATGATGTTGCTTCCAGAGAATACCTGGAAATGATGTCACACATCTCTAGGAAATGTTGTGAATTTTCTGTGATTCCTAGAGACTGATGTCACTTCTGGGGAAAAGCCAAAAGTGACTCCAGTCTTTTATAGGAGTTGCTGAAAACTTTGTGGTGCTACCATAGAGTTTCTGGTGATTGCTAGAGAGGTGCAATGTCATTTCTTTCTTTTTTTCCTGGAGTGACTTCATACAGTTTATAATGGCCATCCCCCCATGCACCTTCCCCTGAATCTACTGTATCTTGCTAGGACATGCCTGGAAACTACTTATAACACACATTTGAACTGCTTCAGATGACAGAAAAACCTTTATATAGTGGGAGGTCCATCTAAATGATTCAGTCTTGCACTGTGGCCAAAGTGTGAATAATGCAGAGGTCTTCCTGACCCAAATAGCGAAGCTATTCTACTATACAGGAGCCACCTCTGAGGAAACTCTGGAGAGGGCAGATGCTGATCTCACCTTGTTGCATGATCGCATTCTAATTGGGCCTTGGTCTGATCAGCAGAGCTATCACCCAAAAATATATTGGGAGAGGAGGTCACTTGAGCACACAAAGCTACCTTATAGTGAATCAATGACCCATCAAGGTCAGTACTGTTGCCCAAGAGTAATACTGCCTCACCAGGTTCGCAGGTGGAGGTCATTCATGTTGCCTACTACCTGGATCCTTTAATTGGAGATGCCACATCTTTTTTCATTGCCCTAACATACAGATGGGACAGGAAAATTTTTGAGGAAATGGCTACTGAAATTCTCACCCTTCCCGGAATCTACAAGACTGAGACTCCTGTTGAATAGTTTCTGTTTTAACTGCATAACAGACATGGTGAAAGTTTGTTTTGCTGTGATTTTAAACCTGCAAACTTTTTAAGGTGTATGGCTTATGGGCTTTTAAAACTAATAAATGAATGAATGGGAAAAAAATGAATTAATGATGCCAGTGATTGAACCTAAGAGCTTCTGAAGTCAAAGCAGATGCCGTAGCACTGAGTCATGGCTCTACCCTGTTGTGAAGAGATGTAGATCTTAAGCCATGGAGGGTTTTATAGGGTATAACCAGTACCTTGAACTGCACCAGTAAACAAATAAATGGTCAACCCAAACACTAATGTAATATGTGATTGTGACTATCTCCACTTAATAATGAGTCACAGAATTTTGATTAGCTAAAGTTTCTGGACTACCCTCAATGCTACTCTTTCTCAGTATGTGGGAGACTCTGGGAGCTTCCATAACAGGTCTAAGACAAGAGGAATCCACCATTATTGGACAGGTCATCCTGCAATGTCTTTGACTTCGCTCAGCATGTCCATGATCTAGTGCTCCATTTCCTAACTACAGTGAAGGACCTTTTCAAATATTATCCTGATGTTTTTGAAGGCATTGAGTGTTTTCCAGGTGTGCATCACAGTAACCCCCACAGTATCACTGCTAATACTATCGACTCATCTCCATTGAATCCCAGCACTTTATTATCCTGTTATGTCCGTTGAAGAGCATTATGCTCATCTGAACAACAGCTGCTGGTGGCCCCTGGCCCCAAAAGACAGTCTTTTAGCCTCAACCAGCGGCCTAGTGGAACACTCTCTTGAGTGAGATCAGGGCCCTGCAGGATCTGCTCCAGTTCTGCAGGGTCTATAAAACAGAGATGTTCCACTGGGCCTTTGGTTGAGGCAGCACATGTCTCATCATTCTGGCCTCCCCTGGTTCACTTCCCCTGACCTGGGGGGTGTTTGCCCACTGCTCCCCTTTTTTAAATCTTGGGCACTTTATAGACCTATGAGCCATCTTGGTATGTTAAATTATGTTACATTTTCAAACTGTAGAATGTTTTTATTGTTTTATTTGTAATTTTAATCTGTTGTGAGGCGTGTGCAGGGAAGGGTGAGATAAAAATCTAAACAATAAATGAATATTAAGAGCACCCATTCATATTTGGTGTCTGCTTTCATCAGCCCTGTCCCTGTCCAGATCCACTAGATGAAAAAGACCCCTACCATCTGCATCCTTTTCTTCCTTTAAAATGGAACAAATCTTTTTGGAACACCACTTTTTGTGTGCTGTCCCTACTTTGAAATTACTGGAACACTACTTTTTGTGTGCTGTCCCTACTTTGAAATTACTGCTTTGGGGGGGGGGGATATTGCACCCTATTTTGCAATTTGAACTTTAATAGTAATTCTGCCTTGTGTTGCTTTTGTTTAACTTCGTTTATTAAAATCTTCCGGATGTTTGTTTGGATTTTACTGGTGAAGGGAAATATTGCTGAAAAAAGGTGTACACAACCACTTTCTTACCTGGCATGTGTACTGCTGTTGTGATGTGCCCTGAGCCCACTTAGGGGAGGGTGGAATATAAGCTGAAATAAATAAATAAATATTTCTCTTTATCTTTACCAATCACAGGATTCATTTGGGAAGAACTAAATTTTGACATGTTTCCTGAGATTCCATCAAAAATCCTTACTATTTTATCTAGGCACAACTGTTTGGGTCCCATGGATATACATCTAGCTTCCTAGAAAGATCAAACAAAACTTAAATTCCTTATCACTTACAGATATTTTTGAACCCAGTGGGTCTGATTGATTCTTTTTACCTTCACTACTTCATCAAAATTATCTGACAAAGGTAATTCAATGTATATTCCTTAAACTATATTTGTAATATTATATTATACATAAGATAGTCCTAGTGTGATGATGTATAGGCAGCCAAACCCCATTCTTACATTTCTGTGGAGAACAGCTGGAAGGTGTAGTAATATGGTTCTGCACAGTTATGTGCCTGATGTTACTCCAGATAAATGAAGTGATGCTTTCAATTTTGACTCCAAGAAAACTGAAGACCAGTCTAATATATTAATGTGGTGAACTTTTGTTGTTAGTTAATAACCTGTTCTTTTTGTGAATAAGATGCAGCAGACAGCCATTGTCTATGTTTTATTATCCTGCCATATAAATATCCTTTAGGTTTACAAAATATCATACTGATGGAATCAGTGAGATGAGATGAAAAGTGACTTTGCTGTATATTTATATGGAATTGGTGGCTAACTTTGCTCTAAATTGGGCATGTAATGAATGTATCACTGCAAAAGCAAGGAAATAAAACCTATTATAGACTAGAAATGAATCATTGAAATGGCAAATAATTTTCTAAGCTGCAGTATTTTCTCTGCTATTGCTTTGCTTAAAGCTTTGCTGAAAAGCAATTACTTTATTCTTTCTCTTGGCTTTTATTACTGGTGACTCCTATGCTAATTTTCCCCTCTGTATTTGCTTTGCATTTGAAAAGCCTTTTGAAATGGAAGGTTAAATTGAATCGGTGATACTACCCTCTTGCCTTCATCTCCCACCTCTTCTTCTCCCTAGGTTATATGAAGATTTTGAAAGGAAACAGCTTGAACAAGTCAAGAGTTGTCAAATTAAACCTTCTTTCTTATAAGTAGGAAACCAAATGAGCCTAAATCCAAAAAGCTACAAAACAAAAACTCTCTCCCCCCATAGTAAATCCAGAGTGAAAAGCTGTTGTTCCAGTTTGAAAGAATCTGCAGCTCTGGACTTCATAAGTTATCTGATTTATCTTTCTCATAAGTTAAGTGAATAGGTCCATTTCCTTCCATAACCTCTTCCAGACAGATAGCTCTATATCTTACCAAGTGGAGCAGTAGGAATTTTGTAGTAGGAAGCAGTAGGAAGCAAAGTTGCTGGTTTGTTAATGTAACATATAGCCTAGATCTTACATATAGCAAGAGTATAGATCAAGATGGGTAGTCCTGTTAGTCTGTCTGTAACAGTAGAAAAGAGTAAAAGTCCAGTAGCACCTTAAAGACTAACAAAATGTGTGGTAGGGTATGAGTTTTCATGAGCAGTGGCTCACTTCTTCAGATACAGCTAGAATGGGTGTCCATCTCTCCTATACATTGGAAAGATGCCAAATGACATTAGCAAGCAAATGAAAATAGAAGGCATGATTGGATTATGTGTGATGTGCAGGGAGGTAGTAGGTGTGGAGAAATTAGCATTGGTACTGAGATAGGGAACCTAGGTCTTCGAGCTTCATTATCAGTTGCAATTCAGCACTCTCTGGGCAATTCTGCATCTAGTATTCGCTCCACATTTTCTCAACACTGAGGAAAAGATGCAGCTCAAAACCACATTCAAATATCTCGGGGCAACGCCATACTGACTGTGATGTCACCCCTGAATGGCCATAAATCTATGCAGAAGGTACCATAAAACCAATCAAAGAAAGTGAAAGAGGCATGCAGTGTAGAGGGTACCATAAAATCGAATCATCAAAGGAAGTGAAAGCAGCATGCAATGCAGAGGGGAATTTCTGTTCCAACACGGGTTTTGTAAACAACAGAGGGAAAAGCCAATGCAGAATTGCCCTCTCTTTCTAATCTCCCTTTGAAATTCCTTTGTAAAATAACTGCTACTTTTAGGTCAGCAAATGAATGTCCTGGAAGGTTACAATGTTCCCCCTCTGGTCACCAATACTATCCCTATAATGAGCAAAGCTAGTCTAAGAGTATTCACTCTGTGGTACAAAATCACCACAGACTGGTTTGGATCCACTGGGACATTTCATGGACAGAAGGATTTCTACCCATGGCATATGACTTTATCATCTCCCCCTCCCACTGCAGTTTGTAGAGGTGTGATGGAGAAACCGCTTTCAGGATATGATATGTGATATCCAAGCTACCTATGTATTCAGAACTGAATTTCTGACGGCACTACAGACAGCAGTTATCTTTCAGGAAACAGCCAGTATTCCCCAGGGACCTGACTCATGCCCATTCTCTTGTCACACATAAATCATTTCCTATTCTTAACACCTTGATAGATATCCCATTAAATAGCAATAGGTAAGGAGGAAACTTGTCTTGACAGACTGCTATTTGTTGATGCATTATCTCTCTCTTTTTTACTGATTAAAAATAACTTTTGGAAGGGTTAAATTTGAAAGTAGCCACAATTGCCAGATTTTATGGGAAAGAGCAGTATATTAATACAGAACCTACTTGCAATTCTGTTTTCAGCTGATTGTAAAAAAGTAATTTTTCAGCCGTGTAAAGCAACCTTTGTGCTCCTTGGGAAATCCAAGTTGGAATCAGACATCTCTCCTTAGTTTTTTGTTATATAGCATAAGCTTACACCTTTACCCACCAGATATCTCCTGTCTAACACATAAATGGTCAGTCCCATCTTAAGACCCTGATGCATCACAAATGTGGTTCCAGCACCACTAGTTGTAATCCTATGCCACTCTACAGAGGGGAAATGAGTGATGGAAATGCTCCCAGCAAGGAGCAGAAAACATAGTAATTACATCAGAGACCATAGCAACCCATCTACAAGCCACCAATTATGAACTGTCATTGATAATACCATGACAGGCAGATGGAGATAGTCAAAATTTGCACGCTGATACAACAATGCTCTACTGACCTGATAAGGTTTTTGCCACCTACATACAGAAAACACCAAGGGAAGGAACAAACTGAACACAGTATCCTCTTCTGAGACTCCAGCCACCGCACTATCATGCTTTAGTTCCTCTATCAGAAATAGCACTAACAGAAAATCAAGACCACTCCTGCACAATGGTAAAGGTATTGTGGTGAGCAGGTGGTGGAAGCTCCAGCCTTCTTCCAGATAAGGGAAAAACAGTCACTGGGGGCATTGCCACAAAGAAATGCACAATTGCACCTTCACAAAAGTCACCCTGGTTAACTCCCCTATAGGCCATGGATTCAGATCTCATCAGATCTCAAAAGCTAAGCAGGATTAGCCCTGGTTAATATTTGGATGGGAGACCACCAAGGGATACCAGGATTGCAATTCAGCAGCAGGCAATGGCACATCACCTCTGAATGTCTCCTACCTTGAAAACCTCACCAGGGGTCACCCTGAGTCGGCTGTGATTTGACAGTGGGAAAAAGGGAGTCTGTCAAGAAGCCACAACTCAGCTTTTGGCCAGTAACTAACCAAGCAGTAGTAAAACAGAAGGAAAGGGTTAGACTAGAAATCCCAACCTGCACCCGCAGGAGTAGTCCTCTAGCTATACACTCAGCTAGACATGCAAGAACATGGTATTGCATCTGATGTTAAGATGCCCCCAGCCATACTGGCATCAATACCAGCCACAAATACCACAGCATGGAGCATAGCAGAGAAAGACAAAGTGCAGTGGGGAAGCACAGACATAGTAAACTCAAAATGACTGGTTCAAGCCCAGCATGTGGCTTGGAAACCCAGTAAGGGTCCCGGTCACACTGGTCAGAGAACGCGGGGGAGGAGGCATGGCTTTTCGCTCCGCTGCACTTGTGACCTGGCCGAACGCAATCAGACACAACGGCAGGGAATCGGGGGTAGCATTTGGTCAGCGCACGTTTCTGGCGTGCTTCATGCAGCACTGGAGCGATCAGATGAAGGACGTCCATCTGTGGCCCGTCACAAGTGGATAATACTGGTGTTTCTGCAGTAGCTTTGAACTACAGATCTTCGGCGGGATGCGATGGCTTGCCAAAGGGTGCGCAATGCTTGCCAGATATGCTGGTGTGATCGCGCCCGTTAAATCCACCCGGCATCCATGAGTATCCCGCGGCAACTTCTGTGTATGATCGGAGCCAAGGAGTGTCAGGCATAGCTGAGATTTTGCCTGATCAGCCATAACAACATGAGGTGGGCTGCTCGTGTCGATTGAAAGTTCCACATACCCATCTGTTTGGAATACAAGCCTCCATGCACCATCTGTCTGCTGCTCATTACTTCCACCTGCTCTTATTCATCTCAGTATCCTTTGCACTCTGTCTATTCCTGCCCTCCCCATGCAAACTGCATGGCTTATCAGATACAAGTAGAGCTCTGGGGGAGTGCACAGCCAGAGAACCTTTCCCCTACCCCTTGCTTTCCTTGGCACACATTGGACCACCTCCTCAGTCCTCTCCCAGTTTGAGTTACATCGTCAAGACAGTTGAGGTCAGCAACAAGCAGGGGGTATGAACTTATCTGCATCTATCAAATGTCAATCAAAAAAAGACAGATAATGTTCCAATGTGTTAGCAAAGAGCAAGGACTCCAAAGGTCTGCACATGGTAAACTTGCATGATCTAACTTGGCACTTTCCACATGGTGAGCTACCCTTGTTGGGGGGCATAGCGTAGCCATTAAGCCCTTGTATGGAGTTGCTGTGAAACTATGTCTGCTATATTTGGATCTGGCAAAAGGCATCATAGATGTTTGATCAACAATAGCAGAGATAGACCGAGGATCAGTTTTACTACTTTAAGACTGCACAACACAAAGGGTGGACTGAATTATCCTGATAGCTCATACTATAAAACATCCCTTCTAATGAATGTGGTTAAACTGCTGTGAATTGGAAAACATGCTGACTGGGTAAAAGTGTTAAAACCGGTCCTTGGACCCATGACTGTCCAAGAGGCAATATGGAATTGCTCCCACTCTCATCCTATTTCAATCAAGCAAAATATCTTCCTTACAGCCACACTTAAGATGTGGGACTCTCTTAAAGCTAAATTGATTCTGAAGCTATCTAGATATTCTTCATTTCTACAACAAGATTGGCTTCCCGTTGGTAAAGATTCTCATACAATTCAAGTTTGGAGACAGGCAAAGGTCACTTGCTTGACTGACATCTCTTTGAATTAAGACAAATTGGCTATATCAATATCGGAGCAGAAAATACAACACACAGTCCCATGGTATTTCTATTCACAGGTTAGTCACATGGTAATGCAAATTCCTGAACTTTTGGGGGGAAAAACCAATCTGATTTTGAATGCCTCCTAAACTGCTCAGATTCTGGTCAAAAGGGACTAATTACAAAGATCTATGATATATTAATTTGAGTCGGCAATGTAAATTCTCTGAACTACCAACTGATGTCACAGCGTGACTGCAATATTACTCATACAGATGACAATGGTTCAGTATCTGGTCATCCTCATTATTTACCTCCTCTGTCATCAGTACCAAATCTACAAAAGTCTCAGCATAGTCCTCATCATATTTCTGTGAGTATCCTTTAGCTACTAGTCTGGCTTTGTAGCACTAGATCTTGCCTTCTACATGGTGCTTCAGCTTGAAAACCCATTGGCAGCCAATCGCTTGCCTATTGGGAAGGTAGCTCTGTAAGTGTCCATGTGCTGTTCTTGTGTAGAGCTTCAAGCTCTTCTTGTGCAGCTTACTTCCACTTCTGTGTCTCTTGTGGGAGAAGTTGGGATATTCCTTCCCATGTCACTGGCTCTGGTATTTCCACCATCCTTGTGAGGCAGGACGGTCACTTGGCTGAAACACTTTTGAGCATGTTGATCAGTTCAGTGCAACCTCTGTGGTCTCAACATCTTGGTCAGGAAGATATGATGAAGCACTGGAGGTTGTTTCATCAAGCTGGATGGTGTCAGGATCTGCAGTTTACTCCTCCTTCTTAGGACTTTTCACATCAGGATATGCAATCTGGCTGTTCACTTCAGCATAGGCCTTCTCAGAAGGTTGAGGTCTCTCACTTTCATCAAAGTACACAGCTCTGCTGATTGTTTTCTTCTTGTTGCTTGGATCTAGAATTCTGTAGCCTTTGTATTTCACTGAATATCCTACCATAATGCCTGCTGAAACCCCATTCTCTAGCTTGGACGTTTTCACTTTTGGAATGTACACATAAGCCTTGCTGCCAAACTCAAGTAAATGTTGCATGTTTGGCTAATAACCATGCCAGAGTTCATATGGTGTAGTATGTATTTGTATAGAAATACTGTTTCTAAATTCTCATGCCTTCTTCCTGTGATGACATTCTGTGTGTCTTTTTCCTGCTACAGGCCAGATGGCCTAGTGTGATTTCTGTCACTTGACCAGATGGCTGAGCCACCAAATAGCCATGCCATATTATCATGCCAGATACCCCCATACCTTAACACCTCTCTGCTGAGGGCCAGACTTGAAGGCTCCTCTTGTATGACCTACATGGGCCATGTCACGTATGCAATGGAGAAAGCTGGAAGTTGGATCACCTGACTGCAGGCAGGGCCTCTAACTTCTCAGCCAATCCCCAGACACCTGATGTGGCAGCTATGGCAACCAGAAATTGGGCACACACCCCTGCCGCTCATGATTGGCTGATGGCCACAGGTGATGGTGACTGGCATGGGGGTATAACTCCATGGTTCTTTAGGGAAGAGCTCTCTTGCCCCTGGGATCCTGACTTTTGAAACAAAGAGGTTTTTTTGTGAACTGATTGCCGGTTGCCAACCTTCTGTTACAAAAATACAAATGAAGCCTCCAGTGCAATCACATGTCTAGTAGTAAAGCAGTGTTGATCAAAAAGGTTTTGGGCCTATATAGTAGATTCACCTTTTTGATCAACACTGCTTTTAACCTAAGGAACATTTTATTGGGAACATTTGGCTGTACAATCTCAGGAGAATATATAGTTGACCAGAGAGAAGTACTACTGTACATGTGATTGCATTGGAGGCTTCATTTGTATTTTTGTATTTCTTTTCTTTGCCCAGTGGTTAAACTTTGGAACAATTGTTTTCTGGTCTTTATTCCATATTTTGTATATGTATGATTGTATATATTTTTACATATCAGCCAACATGTTCTGTTTGTAATAGACCTCTGAGGAAGGCCTGTAAAGGCTGAAACGCATTAGGTCTATTTCATTAGCCCTTGTATGTTTTTATATTTGTATATGAGGTATGAATGGGCCCTTGTTTGTAATTTTAATTTGTGTTGAATAAATACATAAATATTTTTGTATGTTTCATAATTAGATTTTTAGAGTTGGCCCTCTTCTATTCTTGACTAACCTTTTTAGGTTCTGAACAGTAAGGGCAAATAGCCATAGGTTGTTATTATTTTTGTATCCTCTATTAGTCTCTTGCTATGCTTTGCACTGAATAAAGATCATTCATATTTGTAATTGTCTCTGATGCGGTAATTGAACTCCAGGGCAAAATCCCATGTCTGGGCGCTGACCACAGAGCTACCATTGTGAGAGTAATTGTGTGCACCTCTGAGTTAGAGTTGCTGATGTGTTAAGTCCCAGATGCCAGCTAAGAAATTGAATCTCTGCTCTTAGGCTGGGTGGGGACCCCTTTGAAGAGATTCTGGTTGTGAATCCTAGAGAGAGTACAGACTGTCTCATGGATTTTGTTTCATGTGCTGAGATATAAGGTTCCCTCTCACCCCTGGACTGGGCTGAGTGGGTGTTAATCCTGTACAGTATTGCCTTTGTGGGTAGCCTGTTCTGTATGTGTGTAGCTGTTATGATGCACTCTCCTCAGAACTTTTCTGGAAGGGCTGCATCTTTAAGCATGTCTAGTAGACTTCTGTTATTTCTTTTTGCAGCATCATTCTGTTGAGGATTGGAGGGAACTGTTGTCTGGTGCGCAATGCTGTTTTCTCAGGTACTGCTGAGCTGCACTTGCCATGTATTCTCCTCCATTGTCAGTTCTCAAGATTTGTGGTTTTCTTCCAAATTTGTTGCTCACATAGCCTTTAAGTTTCTTCAGCACCTGCGATTTTTCACTAAGCACAAAGATAACAGAGTATCTGGAATAATCATCAATGAAAGTCAGGAAGTATTTAAAGTTACCTATTGATGGAATAGAGAGAGGTCCACACATGTCACTGTGAATCAGTTCAAGAGGCCTTCTGGTCTTCCTCTCACTCTGGTTTGGAAATGATTTGTTGGTTGCCTTTGAAAGAATACACCATGTGCAGTTATTGTTATCATCATTACATTCAACAAGATTAATCCTATTAGTCAAACCTTTCCTTTCCATATCTTGAATGGCTTGGTAATTCTTGTGACCCAATCTTCGGTGACACAGGCATAAGCATTTCTTGTGGGTACATGATTTGGTAAAGTTCACTTCCTGTTCTGGCATAGCATCACATGATTCAGCAAGATTTATGTCATCAGGCACAGTCATAGAATCCTCTTCTAAATTGTATAACCCCTTGCATTTTGTCCCCATAATAAAAAATTCTCCATTCTGTGAAAGTGTACAGTGTCCATCTTTTATATAAAATTTAAATCCTTCTTCATCCAACTTTGAGAGTGACAACAAATTGCTGGTGAATTCAGGAATGTATAAAACATCGTTAACTGAGAACTCATGGGTATAATTTGGCAGTTTGCAACAGAGCAGACCATATCAAACAGTTATGTAAAAAAAGTCTTTGTTGTTGCAAATGTGAACAGAAGTGCCAGAATCAAGAATGAAGCTCGTGGCTCCCTCCATTAAGGAGGCTGAACAATTTTTAGGTTGATAATCAGCTTTCTCATTCTCTGGTTTGGCCTTAAAGACTCTCTCTCAGGATTGATTATTTGGACAGCATGTCATCTTGTGGGCAAATCCATTGCAAGAAAAACATTGCATTTGTGCTCTTTCTCTGCTTACATGAGAATCACTGTCTCACCTTCCCATTGGTCCTGCCTGTTGTAAGAATTTTTGGATGTGTGGGTGTGTGTTTAACCCTGTCACCCACACTTCCCCCCCCCTCAGTTCGTGTGTCTCCTGAGTGTCGCCCCGTACCAAAGGCAGAAGTGCAAGCTTGGAATTCACTAGTCTCTTCTTAAAATAAAACTTATCTTTATTATAGCAAAACATTCAGAGTCCTAGTTCCTAAACATACACACAGAAAAATAAACATGCAAAACAAAGTTTCCCCTCCCCATGCAAGCGCGTCAAGAGGCCTCTCTATGGCTGTCTCCTTTGGAGTCAGCTACGTTCTGTTGTAAAACCACCCCATATTTATACCAGAGATCAAAGGGATCCCTTAATAACTGGATTACAGGTGTAAATTAACATTTAGAAGTTGAGACTGTTTTACAGGAAATTTTGTTTTCCTTCCTTGGTTGCACACAACAAGAGTTCACATTCCAAAAGGATCAATACAGTGTCATTGTTTCTTCCAGGTGTTCCCCAATCAGGGAAATAAACTGTGCTTTGATGTTTATCAGAGAGATGAAAGCAGGGTGGATTGGAGTCTGCCAATTTCCCAAATGGTCAGATATTTTATGGCCTGGGAAATTGGGGTTATTGGCAAGTCTCACATCTGTGGAGCTTCCCTGGGAA
>NW_015166438.1:1028099-1032559 GCF_001447785.1 Gekko japonicus | reverse complement strand
TTCCACCTGCTGCGGGTCCAGATAGGCGTCTGGAGCGGCTGTTGGTAGTTCAGGCTTGGGTTCCACTGGAGACACGACCCATCTTGTGTGAGAGACGTGAAATCCAGGCATCAGGTTCCACAATCCTTATGGTGCAGTGGTGGTTGGCAGAAACGTCACAAGAGGCTTTCCCAGTGATGGACCAGCAGATGCTTTGATACTGTGCGTCAGGTGCCAGACTTGATCGCCAGGTTGGATGTCATGGCAAGCCACATCAGCCAGGATAGGTAGGGGGTTCTAGACTTCAGAACGGAGTACCTTAGAAGGGGTAGCGAAGAACAAAATATATTTAGTCACATAATCACTTTCTTCAGTCAGGCTTTGCAACCTGTGGGGGTTATAATACACAGGGAAACCTTCCAAACAGAATCACAAAAATAAGATCAACCTATATTTTCTGTTAGGCTTATTCCTAATGTGTTAAATGAGCAAGAGGCAATGCTTCCAATAAATTTAAACCTGTGGCTTCACAAATCACTTCATTTTTTTTTCTTTCCATGGCCCCTGAGTTCTTGGTATACGCTGCATGAGAACTCTGCAGTGCCTCAAGCGTTTAAACACATTACAACACTGCCCTTACTGGCTCCTTCATTCATGCTGCCTTGGCGACTAGGTTCTGTCCATCTCTCTGACTCTGTTGCAGTCTTCCTATGTAGTCTGAGGCAGGAGACAGTGTAAATAGCCCTCCATTTCCAACAGGGAAAAGGTCAGTTGGATTCAGGGGTAAGATGTATGCAATGAACAGATCATAATAAATGAGGTAACTTTTAATCACACTAAATTAAAGATAATTTGTTGCCAACAAGTAGATGTTTCTGCTTTTCCACAAGGTCTTAGAAAACTTTGAGGCTTTCTTTTCAGTGTCTGCTTAAGCACTTGAGTATAAGTTCCTGAATTTCATTGACTCTTAAGGTTTGGAAGGCAGGGATGCACAACCAAGTTCCCCAAATCCTCCTCTGTACCCTGACCAAGGGTTCACTCCTCTGTTAAGAGATATCTCCCTTTTCACTAGGCAGGGGTTACTTCTCTAGACTAGAAACTCTGTCCCTTTTCAGCTTGAATGGTGATCTTCAGTGATCCTCCCATTCCTCTTGCCTCCTTCCCAGTCCTCAGTCAGTGCTAAACTGTCTCTCTTCAACTGTCAGCTTCCAGCTGTCATTTCTTAACTGACACTCCCCACATAATTCTGTTTGAATAGCCTGTAATTCAAAAGTTCTCTGACTTCGCTAGGCATTAACTCTTGGCA
This sequence comes from Gekko japonicus, assembly GCF_001447785.1. NCBI lineage: Eukaryota > Metazoa > Chordata > Lepidosauria > Squamata > Gekkonidae > Gekko > Gekko japonicus. The sequence continues at coordinate 1,031,274 of NW_015166438.1, read as the reverse complement.
GTCCATCACAACTGTTTGGTCATTTTAGTTTCTAGTGAGAGTTTAGGCTTGATTTGATCTAGAACTCACCTATTTGTCCTTTTGTCGGTCCATGTAACAGCACCAGGCCAGCATTAGGGAAACACAGGGCCAAATTATACATTACTTTCCCCCACACATTTTCATGTGCTCCCTGCAACCGCGCATTAGCTGTGGGAATGGCTCCTGCCCCCCTCCCCAGCAGTTTTCTTGTGTACAAACCATGTTGGGAGTGGGGAGCTATTTTGCCAATTTGCTGCTCTGTGTGCAGGTATACTCCACATGAAGCAGCAGAACTGGGGAAATCTCTCTCCCCCAGTGTTGTTTTTGTGAAAAAAAAACCTGCTTGGAGGGCAGAAGTCCTTCCTTTGCCTATGGCACAGATCAAAATTTGTTTGGCCTCACCTCTCTCTTTTTAGAAGTAGTTCCCTGCAGCTGCTGTGTGGCTGTGGGGAGTGCATGAAAACAAGTGGAAATGCATGCAAAAAGGCAATGTATAGTTTGGTGGTCGTGGAAAGTGCTGTCAGGTTACAGCTGACTTATGGTGACCTCATAGGGTTTTCAAGGCAAGAGACGTTCAGAGGTGGCTTGCCACTGCCAGCCTCCATGTAGTGGCCCTGGTATTTCTCAGTGGTCTCCCACCCAAGTACTAGCCAGGACTGACACTGCTTAGCTTCCAAGATCTGATGAGATCAGGCTAGTCTGCGCTATCCAGGTCAGAGCTAATGTATAGTTTGGCTCTGAGAAAGAAAGAAAGAAAGAAAGAAAGAAAGAAAGAAAGAAAGAAAGAAAGAAAGAAAGAAAGAAAGAAAGAAAGAAAGAAAGATCTTAATTCAGGAAGGTTTCTGGGTAATGTTTTTGAACTTCTTTAGTGTTTTCTTGTTTATCTATTTTTACTATTCTAGAATTGCTGTTTTAATTAAGATTTCTGCTACATAAAAATAGTCTTACTTGTAAGCTTTTAAATAAATTGGCACAACATCAAATGTCAGAAATAGGTGAGTACATTAACATGTACATATTGTATCAAATGATAATACAACCATCATGTATGCTTGTATTGAGTTAAAGAAACTTTGCACGGGGCAGGTGCTATACAATTCCTGCCTTCAAGGTTTGTGCTCTCTAGGCTGCACTTGTGATTTATTGTCCCTGGGCTCCATTATCAGTTTCCCCTTCAGCCTCAGGCACCTTATAATTGGTCTTTTTTGTGGGGATTTTGGCATCGGCTCTAGTCACTCTATAAGCACTGGACACTCTGGGATATTCTCTACAGCTACTGGGTTCACATCTCTTGTTTCTGAGGTGCAAATTTCACCTCAGCCCAAGTAGCATCTTCTTGACTGGCAGTAGGAACCTGTCATCAGTTCACAGTTCAAAATCACTGCCAGTCCCCCTTGCCTGCATTTTTTTTTCTTTTGGGTTCTTTTTCTTGTTCTTTTATTTCTATGGCAACAAGGTCTGGACAGCAGCCTGCCTCTGCTTTGGGTTCCCTTTGAGTCGGTCTGTTTACCACAGTGTTCACTATACACGTGTCACAAATGTTACCATTGCCTTGTAAATAAATCTTTACCAGGATCAGTAACATCTGACATGTCTGATAGAAGTTCTCATATATTTTGCTGTGACTAGAGTCTACTTAGAACAATACATTATGTATTTATATCAGAAATCGGGCATAGAAATCACATTCTAATATATTCCTTGCTTCCCATAACAGCTTCTTTACATTAAAATCTAGTCATTTATACAGTTGCCTTCTCCCTCCAAATACATTTGAATTTCTATTTCTACTGAGACTTTTAAAATCATGGATTCATTTCCCCAAATTCCTTTCCACACTTTCAAAAATGTGTGACACATGTGTGTCTAGATAAGTGCAAGCACACATGCACACAAACACACCCCTGTCATTTTTAATGACTAGCTAGTGATTTCCTTGAGTTCCTTCTGCATTTCCATCCTTTGTGATAATGAGCTTTCTGTTGTTGTTTTTTAAAGAAAGCTGTTTATTTAAGAAATAAAATTGTATGGGAAGTTTTTAGTTGTGCCCACCCACTGTTTTTAGAAAGTGGGTGGGGCCAGGTGGGGCTCTTGGCCAGCAGGTTTCCGATTGGTCACTGGAGATCTTGATTGGCTGTGCAGATTAAAATACCATTGTTTCAGTTGCAGCTGCCACCACAGTATTGGTTTTATTTTTTGTTAGTCTTCTTTCCCAGTGTGTTTTGTTGTATTATCCCTCTTTCCTCCTGCATTTGGGCTTTCTCCATGTGTGCATCTCCACCTCCAGCTGTAGCCATTTTGTGGTTGGCTCCACCTCTTGTGGTAACCATACTGTAGTTGTGACTATGACCTTATGTCAGAATTCCAAAGGTTGGTTACCCCTGCTCTACAAAATGTAGCTTCAAGAAATGTAAGCCCAGCTCTTTTGTCCTTTGCCTTAACTTATTTAAAATGACGTTATTTGTTAACCTGACTTCATCTCTTCTAAAAATACAGCAAAGTCTGGCTTATACTATGACACACAGCTTACAATGGCATTATCACTACCATTTCAACAACATGAAATTAAAGTTACCGTATTTTTCGCTCCATAAGACGCACTTGGCCATAAGACGCACCTAGTTTTTAGAGGAGGAAAACAGGAAAAAGTGCCTCTTCTGCTGCTGTTCAGTGGGGAGAGAAGACTATGTAAACCAGAATGATTCCAGAGGGCTCTTCTACACAGGCAATAGGGTTACACTGTACAAAAGACTTCACAAAGTTACTTGAACAAATTATTAGGGTACACCCAACACCTCCTGTCCACACATGCTTAAGGTAGGATAGCAGCTCAATATTTCATTAGCAGTGGTACTTAAGAATATCTGTTCCAGTGCAACAGAACAAAGTTTGAGTTCAGTGGCACCTTTAAGACCAACAAAGTTTATTCACATGAAAGCTAAGACCCAGAATTAAACTCTGTTGGTCTTAAATGTGCCACTGGACTCAAGAGTTGTTTGGCACACTTTGTGTTTATTGACTGTTAACCTTTATTTAAGCTGGTTATAGCTTTAAAAAGAGGGGGGGAAGGAAGGAAGGAAGGAAGGAAGGAAGGAAGGAAGGAAGGAAGGAAGGAAGGAAGGAAGGAAGGAAGGAAAATGTAAGGAAAGGGATA